>NC_142930.1:157191163-157206163 GCF_046866305.1 Octopus bimaculoides | reverse complement strand
GAGAGAGAGTGGAAGCAAATAACAGATAGGCACACGAACTAGGAGTGAGAAAGAGAGTGATGGGGAGAATAAAAGCAAATATCAGAAACAGTCAGATACATAGACAGATGCATAGAATGAGAGAGAGAGAGAGAGAGAGAGAGAGAGAGAGAGAGGAGAGAGAAGATAGAGGGGAGAGAGAGAAATCGTGAGGGAGAGAGGAAAGACTAGAAGATGGGGAAAAATGTTTTTGAGACAAAAGAAGGTAGAGAAGCGATATATAGACAGTGGGTAGATGTTAAACAAACACAATGACTGAGAGAAGGGGATGTTGCACCGATAGATAGATAGATAGATAGATAGATAGATAGATAGATAGATAGATAGATAGATAGATAGAGAAAGAGAGAGAGGATGAGAGGAAGAGGGATGAAGAGAAGAAATTGGGGAGACAATGTATAACACCTCACTTAGCTGCGAACTAATTATTTTCATCTCTGAAATCATATTAAGTGGAACATACATATTTATAACGCTATTGAAACCAATTAAAACAACTAGAATGTTCTGTCTATTCTAGTAGTATTTTCCGCATCTAAACACTTCGTAGTATACGTTTTAAAGTCTAGTTATTAAAGCATTCACTGATCAATAACTGTGAAGTATATAAGAATTGAAATGCTAAATAGTATTAAAATTGAGTTGTATTTGCAGAAAGTCTGACTTAGTGGTTAAAAGAGTTGACTCCAGTGTTCAAGTTTAGCACTTTAGTGTTTAAACCGGCCATATCAAACCAAAATTGTCTTCCAGTTTTATGCTCAAACCAGCCAGGTCTGACCTCTCACACCTACCCTACAAAGTCATTCTAAAAATAAACGGGGACATCATCAAAATCTCAGATGCTGTACAATTAACTTAAAACAATGTAATTAAACAGGCTTTACGTCGGACAGAATAATCTGAATGCTAAAGGGTTAAGACCCACGGCTCATTATATTTGGTATGCATCTTGGGGTCTAGCTGTAGGATAGTCCATAAATTTTGAGTTAAATTCCCAACCAAAGAAACCGTTATGTTTGTCTACTTTCCTTTCATTAAATTTTAATCTCATTTTCTCAGATTTTTAATCCTGAATTGTAAACTGAAATGTCGTCCTTCTTTTCATTATATCGAGTTTCCTTTTCACCTCAATGTAAATAGGAAACAAAACAGAAAATGTTCACCACGGGATGAATAAGCCTAAAAGAAAACAGAGTCTATAATGGAATTCGTGATATATTTCTCGATAACAAGAAGGGTTTTTAGCACAAGATTAAAACGTTACTTAAAATCAATAATTATCCAATATGGCTATCGCTCATCAGATAATGATTTAACTGTGTGTATGTACCTGTCTGTCTGACTCTCTCTCTCTCTCTCTCTCTCTCTACATATATATACAAACATACATACATACAGACATACACCCACACACATACACACACACACACACACACACACACACATATATATATATATATATATATATATATATATACAGAGAGAGAGAGAGAGAGAGAGAGAGAGAGAGAGAGAGAGAGAGAGAGAGAGAGAGAGAGATGTATGTATACATACACTCTTACTTATATACACATATTTTATATGTATATATATGTTTATATATTAGGGTTATGACTTTTTAACAACCTAATAACGCTATACTGTAATTCGATTAATAATTTCATAAAAGTTAGGAAACTAGCATTTATTTTGCTTTATTTGAAAAAAAGAAAAAAACGTCACCCAAACCATGCAATATTCTAGAGGGGTTCATAACCGAAAATTTGAAGTTTTATTGGTATCCTGCAGTTGTTTTCCAAAGTATGCTCTTCTAGAAGAAGAGGTCTTCTTTTCCTATGTGATTCTTGAAAATTGCACGAGATTGTTCGTCCAAACACACACACACATATATATATATACATATATACGACAGGCTTCTTTCAGTTTCCGTCTACCAAATCCACTCACAAGGCTTTGGTCGGCCCGAGGCTATAGTAGAAGACACTTGCCCAAGGTGCCACGCAGTGAGACTGAACCCGAAACCATGTGGTTGGTAAGCAAGCTACTTACCACACAGCCACTCCTGCGCCTATGAGACATTATTTTAGATACTCTACTTGGATAAGCCTGCTATTCTGAAAAACAGTTAATATAGTCAGAGTTTTAAGCATCACAGAAATAAAAAAGGAGAGGAAGAGAATATTTCCTAAAGTAGGGCCTAAGTCGTAACTAATTAAAAACTCTATAACCCCTAAACTACTTGAAAGCTAAAATTTGAGATATACTGCTTCGGCATTGCATTAAGTAAGCACACCAAGTTTGGAAAAAAGTTGAGTAGACATTATGAACCTCCCTAGAATTTTGCATGGTTTGAGTCAAAAGTAATGTTAGATTTCTTAAGTTGCGGGTGATATTTTTACAAAAAAACTTCAAACAAAGATTATCTTCACTATTTATATAACGTTATTTATTGACTTTTTATACAGGAACTTGTTTACTTTTAAAAAAATTAAAAAGTCACAACCCTAATACATCTATTCTGTTTTTTTTCCTGTATTTGTTTCAGTCATTGCACTGCGGCCATGCTGGAGCACCGCCTTCATCGAAGAAATAGAACCCAAGACTTATTTTTTGTAAACCGAATATTTATTCTATCGGTCTCTTGTGCAGAACCGATAACTTTCGGAGACGTAAACACATCAGCAACAGTTATGAAGCGTTGATGAGGGGGGCGGACAAATACAAATGCACACACACACACACACACACACACACACACACACACATATATATATACGATGGGATTCTCTCAGTTTCTGTCTACCAGATCCACCGACAAGGCTTTGATCGCTCCAGGGCTAGAGTAGAAGCCACTCGCCCAACGTAAAAAGCAGTCGGACTGAACCTGGAACCATGTAGTTGGAAAGCAAGCTTTTTACCAGACAGCTACGACTGCACCTGTATGTATATATATATATATATATATATATATATATATATATATATATATATATATATATATATATATATATATATATGTATGTATGTATGTATGTATGTATGTATGTATATACATACGTACATACATACATACATACATACATATACATATATATATATACATATATATATGTATATATATATATATAGGTGCAGGCGTTGCTGTGTGGTATATGTATATATAATTTATATACATAAGATAAACTTACTGGGAAATGGATGCGTGGCGTTCAATCAAACAATGATATAATTAATATATATTCATGTATGTATGTATATATATATATATATATATGTATATATATATATATATATATATATATATATATATATATATATATATATATATATATATATATATATACATATATATATATACATATATATATATATATATATATATATATATATATATATATATATATATATATATATATATATATACATATGCATGTATATACATACGCATGTGTGTTGAGTGGGTGTTTCTGCAATGTACGTATATGATGGGAGAAAAATTAACCGATATATCACGTCCGTTTGCAATAAAGACCAAATTAAATGCAAGTTCATATAAATGCCTGCATTTGTGTAGATGGTTACTGTCAACACAGATATAAAATGTCATTAATAAAATTTCTACTTAGAAGACCATCCAGATTCCCAGCCAGCAACGAAGCACTGGGCAAAGGAAAAAATTAACTTCAAACATACTCTATAGCGATCATATATGAGTATCTGAAAAAAAAAAAAAAAAAGAAAGAACACAACAAAAACATACAGATAATAGAAAAAAATGGAAAATACAAAACAGTCAGGTTTTCAATCTAAAATGTTGAAAAGGACATCACGTACTCAATACCCTGAATATGTAAGCATTTTTGTATTCACAAAATCATATACACACATGTCCGCACGCACACAGGCATACAAAGCACACAACTATTCTAATCTGGTGATCGCTTTGGCGGGTAAATCAGCCCACGAAAGGACAATCAAATTTACGTAAGCAATACATACATACATGCTAAGCTTTATCTTAATAATTTTGATGCGCACTCTATACGTTCTTTCCTCTTCTCCCACTATTCTATCCTATTACCCTTTTACTCTCTTTCCCTCAGTCCTCCTCCCATGTTACCATCGGCCATCTTTCTTTCTTTCTTTCTCTCCGTTGTAGCTTGATTTATGCGTTCACCACCACAACCCCATTTAGGCTTAGCAGCCCTTCCTGTTTCTTTTCACTGTCCTGTTTTTGTTACCTATTGTGACCCTCCTCAAAATCCCAAATTTTATTTAATTTGCTTTGTGTGGAACTGTTTATAGAAAGCGTATATTGTTATCAAATACTCGAAATACGAGACTAGTAAAACAGGCGACAACTGATGAAGGGTCGTTCTTTATGTATTCTGTTTTGTTTTCTGTGTGTGTCTTTCGTTCTTAGAAAGAATAGGTCATGTTCCATGTACTCGTGCTTCGTACTTTTTTGTTGTGCACGTTTCATGACGTCTTGTGCCCACATATGCATATATATATATATATATATATATATATATATATATATATATATATATATATATATATATATAAATTGTAAATGTAAAATAAAAACAAAACACAAAGGATTCTGCGGTACACGTGTTTCAAGCTTTATAGTTGTTGCATCATAGTATAAAGCTATCTTCAGCCGCAAATGTATTATTTCCCAAGAATTATATCACATAGAATAAGTTAAAGTAGGAAGAAGAAAATACCAAACAGTATCTCACCTTTTATCTATCATGTTTCTTCCTACGGCATTTTTGTATTTGCTGCCGATAAGGTAAAGCGCACATGCGCGGTAAATTTTGAAAAATTAACATATAAACATAAGCCATATTTCCTATGACTCGTGTTTATATGTAATCTGGTTATTCCGCTGAAGATAGTTTGACCTTGTAAGGTATATTTTTATCTTGCTAAAATAACTTGAAACCATGGTACGGAATATAGATTGGTAAATGTTTTTATTTTTCATTCCCATTCGAAATTATTCCTATTTTTGTGGTATAGAATTTTTCGCTGCTCTTTCTAGCGGGTCAGATGTCCTATTATAGGCATCTCTGTATTTTAAATGAATAATATATAGTTTATTGACTGATCTTTATTCTCGCTAGACCACTGGTGGTAAATAAAATTTCTAAAATTTTTTTTGCTGCCCTATAATTTATTAATAATGATAGTATATATATATATATATATATATATATATATATATATATATATATATATATATATATTATTTATATTACACACATATATCAGAATGCAGCACAGAATTTTGTCAGTGAACAGGTCGCGGTCTCAAAGCGACGAAAATATTTTGACAAATTAGATTTAAATGTTGAAGTGAATCTAACGGTTTTTGTGTGTTATTTTAAATGACTTACAAACACCTTCCACGCTGCAATTGTTTTCGTTCCAGCATACGATCTCAGATCAGGTCACTTGCTATGCAAGTACAACTCCGTAATATATATATATATATATATATATATATATATATATATATATATATATATATATATATATTGCATAATATATTTATCTCTGTCTTTCTCTATCTATCTATCTATCTATCTATCTATCTATCTATCTATCTATCTATCTATCTATCTATCTATCTATCTACCTATCTGTCTATCTATCTATGTGTATTCACGACTGAGGATGAGTAAAGTACCTCGAAACCGAATCGGTCTCATGACCCTACCGTCTGCTGGAGGTTAATAGGGATCCGCTCTCCTGCTGCCATTATACATATGTACAGGGTGCAGACTCCGCCTATAACCAGCTGGCAGAAGATATACCTTGGTTTAAACTCATAGTAACATTGAACAAACATTATTGATATGGCGATTAACTTTACTTGCTAGTACATTTACCACAGTCATCTCTTATTGAGATTCTACGACTGTACATATACATACATACATACACTCACTCACACACCACACACGCACACATATACAAAAATATATACATATTTATCATATTATCAAGGGCAATGAGAAATATTAGAAATTTCTACTAACAGTGGCCTAGCGTCATTAGAATTGAAAAATTAGAATGTATAAGCATGAGGCTGATACTGGATTGCCTCGTGTATATATGTTTAATCTAAGGTGTACCTGCTGAAGAAGACTTCGCCTGGCAAATTGTTTTATTTGCTAAAATAAGTCTGAAACCAATGGCCCAAGAGTTAGATGGTAAATGTTTAAATTTTTCATTCCATTCGGAGTTTTAACCCTAAATAGTGCTATGGAATTTAACTGTTCTTTGTAGGGTGCAAGGAATCCATATGATGGATGCCTCTTATATGCTTAAATATACACTATATTTATATTATATATTATATATTTCATATTCTATATCCCACATAAATTTTACAAGAATATAAATAAAACACATAAAAAACAGACAGAGTTGGAACTCTTTTAAATAAAATAATATATTCCTCTATACACGATCATACAAAACCCTTTTTTTGGTATTTATTTTTACTCACACACACACACACACACACACAATATATATATATATATATATATATATATATATATAGTCGTACAGTTTCATATTTCTTTATTGCCCACAAGGGGCTAAACATAGAGGGGACAAACAAGGACAGGCAAAGGGATTAAGTCGATTACATCGACCCCAGTGCGCAACTGGTACTTAATTTATCGACCCCCACAGTATGAAAGACTAAGACGACCTCGGCGGAATTTGAACTCAGAACGTAACGGCAGACGAAATACCGTTATGCATTCCGCCCGGCGTGCTAACGTTTCTGCCAGCTCACCGCCTTAATCATACGGTTTCAGCAATGTTAGAATCACTGTATCCTTACCGTTGTAACTCTTTATGTGCACAACAGCTGCCAACATAAGTTTATTGAACTTATGTTGGTAACTTGACATTCTAGCTTACTACTACTACATAGCTGCACTTGTGCCAATCAATTACGCAATGATTATGTAGCGTCATAACCTCCATACAGATATGCACAGAGGTGTGTTTGTGGTTGCGTGTATGGATAAACATACGAATGTTTACGCATACATGCAGACACATGTATATGCCTGGATGAATAAACGAGTGTCTCTATGTGTTTGCATATATACTAAGATATATATATATATATATATATATATATATATATATATATATATATATATATATATATATATATATATATATATATATATATATATATATATATGTATACATATATGTATATATATATATGTATATATATATATATATATATATATATATATATATATATATATATATATATATATATATGTATAGAGAGAGAGAGAGAGAGAGAGAGAGAAAGAGAGGGAAAAGATGGATTAGTAGGGAGGGGGAGAGGAGTGAGCTTGTTGGGAAAGTGACACTCGCATCAAATATGGCTTCTACATAATGCTATTTCAACTCAACAATTTGGGAATCATCTTACTGGAATTTTATTGAAGCAGGGAAGAAAAGTCATTTACAATTAGTCTCAACGAACGCATGATAGGATAATTAGTTTCTGTTATATCATTAACTTTGCAGCTGTGTGATTATGCATATCTTATGATAGAATAATGCCATAATAATGATTCCTTTTCAGCTATAATGTTATAATAATGTAAAGTATGCGATAGGATGTATGAATAATAGATCAATGTTTCTCAATAGGTTTTCCCACATTGCTAAGCTTCCCTTGAGAGAAGAAACAATACAAAAAACAATATTGTCTACTTCCATCTGCAATTCTCTCTCTCATCTAAGTTACTTCCCATTATCATAACATTTTACAAGTGTGTATGTGTATGCATCATTATATATATATATTTGATTAAATCTATATTATTATTATTATTATTATTATTATTATTATCATATATATATATATATATATATATATATATATATATATATATATATATATATATATATATATATATATCCGTATATATATATATATATATATATATATATATATATATATATATATATATATATATATATATATATATATCCGTATATATATATATATATATATATATATATATATATATATATATATATATATATATATATATATATATATATCCGTATATGTGTATGCGTAGCGTGTGAGATTGACTCTGTGACATTCATCGCTGTTTTCACGTGTCTATGTGGACACAAGTAGAGATGGACAAACAGAGGTTTCGCCTTTCCTTGCCTGTGGGTAACATCAAGGATGTGGCAGTTGGAGGGTTAAGAGGACTGCTTGTATTAACATTCAGTTGAATAACCACAGGTAATGTGAAAAGAAAACGTATAACACAACAGAGTTTTATGCCATTTCAACAGTGTAAACGCAAACTATTTCAAGAGATAAAGATTGGAATGACACATTGTGAAGCAAACCTAATATAAAATATATTGCCGCCAAATCAGACAGAAGACGTGTCCAAAAGGAATCATTTACGTTGAGGGTGTGTGGATGATGGACTTGCTAGAAACAGCAGTCAAATATCTGTAACATCTGTAGATTGAAAAAGATGGTGGAAACCACAATCGATTTTCGAACGTTATTGATTTCTAGTCAGAAGTGTATACATCACTCACGGGTACACTAACGCACACACGAATGAACACACGCGTAAACGTTTTCACGGTGCGACACGCAGTTCCACTGTGAGAGAGATACTTTGTGGCAATTCTCCATCAAAAGGATCCTTTAAACTATTTATTGTATGATGTGATCAGTATTTTACAAATCACTGAGACGTAAGCGCTCAAATTGTTTACATACTCAACAACTCTAGTAGCTACAGAGACCCGGAGCTATTCATTTGCACGCCATTAGTGTTTGAGCCTATTTAATACCCGGTGTCTGTCACCGGGTATTAATCTTAGTCCAAATAGAATTTAAGGTATGATATTATATGATATATGCAAACCTAAGGCGGTGAGCTAGCAGAATCGCTAGCACGCCGGGCAAATTACTTATTAGCATTTCATCCGTGTGTACGTTTTGAGTTCAAATTCTACCGACGTTGACTTTGCATTTCATTATTTCGAGGTCGGTAAAATAAGTACCAGTGGAACACTGGGGTCGATGTAATGGCTGTAGGAGAAAGGATTATATATGCAAATCTACATAGGAGCATTTCGTCGGTTACGATGACGAGGGTCCCAGTTGATACGATGAACGGAACAGCCTGCTCATGAAATTAACGTGCATGTGACCGAGCACTCCACCGACACGTGTACCCTTAACGTAGCTCTCAGTGAGATTCAGCGTGACACAGGTGTGTCAAGGCTGGCCCTTTGAAATACAGGTACAACTCATTTTTGCCAGCTGTGTGCACTGGGGCAACGTGAAATAAAGTGTCTTGCTCAAGGACCCACACGTCGCCGGGAATTGAACTCACGACCGTTCGATCGTGAGTCGGATGCCCTAACCATTAAGCCACGCGGCTTCACAATATCCTGGATATATGTGCAAATCTACATAGTAGAAATAGAAATATAGCAAATGTAACTTTTCTCTGTTGTTTGAAAAAATGGTGAGCAGCCATAATTGATTTTCGTACTTTATTGGTGTCTAATCAGAGGTGTGTACGTCACACACGCGCACACTCACACAAAACACATGCACAGTGACACACACACACACACACACACACACGTGTTTTAACTGTCCGCCACCGAGCAACATTTCTTCATCAAAAGGATCCTTTAAACCAATATTGTACGTGTCATATTTTATAGCTTTATCTATTTCGTGTTCCATCGTTAAAAACGATTTCTTTCATATCTCTCAAAACTTTTAAAATCCCTATGAATAATATTTACATATGGCCCAGTGGTTAGAGTGTGGGGCTCACAATCATGAGGTTGTGAGTTTGATACCCAGACCGGGCTGCGTTTGTGTCCTTAAGCAAAATACTATTTCAATTTGCTCCAGTTCACTCAGCTGTACATATGAGTTGCGATGTCACTCGTGCCAAGCTGTATCCGCCTTTGCCTTGAATAAAACGTGAAATAAATTGAGTTGCTCAAGAATACAACATGCAGCCCGGTCCGCGATTCGAACTCACAACCCCATGGTCTTAAGTTCGACGCTCTAATCAATGAACCATGTGCTTTCTTTATACGTCCTACATTCTCTCCCAAGTAACACGACAATATTCAGAGTTCACAGAGGAAGTTATACCTCTCTGTATATTCTAAGTTGACTTTAAACCACTACATTATTCTATGTTCACATTTATGTCAATAATGTATATGTGTCGATCACGGATCTAGTGCAATGATCATAATTGCACTTTTACATAATTGCTATGTAGAGTTTTTATTCTCAGTTCCATATTTATTAATTCAACGTCGGGTTGTGTCTGCTGCTTTTATATATATCTTATATCTTTCAATTGTATCAATCATTGTGGGACCGTTTCAAGGATTATAGTTGAATAAATCCCCCAGGGACTTATTTTTTAATGTTTGGTACTTACTCTATCGGTATCTTTTGCTCAACAATTAGCTCGGTGTGGCGTAAACAAAAGAACATCGATTTCCAAACGGTGGATGAGAGACACACAGACGCATAGACGCCTGCATATATATATATATATATATATATATATATATATATATATTGTAATTTTTGTATAATTATGTATTATTAAATATACATATATATATATGTATATATATATATATACATACATATATATATACATACATATATATATATACATACATATATTTATATATATATATATATATATATATATATATATATATATATATATATATATACATATATATACATACATATATATATATACATACATATATTTATATATATATATATATATATACATATATATACATACATATATATATACATACATATATTTATATATATATATATATATACATATATATATACATATATATATATATATATATATACATATATATATACATATATATATATATATATATATATATATATATATATATACATATATATATATATATATATATATATATATATATATATATATATATATATATATATATATATATATATATATGTATATAATCACAACAAAGTTTCGCGTCCACAAAGAAAATCCTTGTGGACAGCTATTCAAACTCTATATAGATACAAAATTTAAAATATCTACGTAGCAGACATGTGGAAACGCTCAGAACTCGAGAAATACATCTTAGCAAAATAACAAAAAATCTTTAATGAGGACGGTTTGTCTCCCAAGAATGAGAGGGGAAAAAACCCTTATACACCTGATGAGGCCTAACCAGCAAACGGGGATGTCCAATTTTGCAGTAAGTAGTGCTTGAAGTGGATATATTTAGGAAACACGTTTTTACGGCTGTTTAACGTATCAGGTTTCTTTTAGCTCTCAAGAATTTTGGCTCTCTCCGCGATGCAGATCTTGCAACGGTCATTTTCATTAATATACGGGCCCTCACGATCAATTAATTTCCCTCTGATGTCACATGGGGTGCCTTAATCTTTGAGGTGCCATACATGGAGTTCTGAAGGATGACTGGTGGTTAAGAAAATGTCGCTTGAACGAACTCGCAGAACCAATATACTTACACACTTGCGATGTAATTCTATTCGCACCCCTGGTAACATATGGCGCGGGGCTCGTCATTCCATCGGTGTGGAAGGTAAATATTTGGTCATCATCTGAGGCTGCGGAACTGGGAACGGCAGATACCTCCTCGAAGTCGCTGGACCTAGATATATGTGTATATGTATGTATATAATATGCATGTTTGTCTGTAAGTATTATACATAATTCATATATGCATATAACCACCGGGATAGTGCCTTTGCCATTTATGCAAACCCCGGGTCGGGTATAATATGCATGCTAGTAAGCAGGCTTCATGGGTCAGTAGAAAGCAACCGACGAGATATCTAGTTATCTTCAGTGGAGTAATTAGATTGTGGGCCGAGTAATTAGATTGAACTTAAATGCGTTCCAGTTACGTTTCTGTTGCATTTAATAATTTTAATTAACCACCTCCTAAAGCATGAGTTCTATTCTATTTCCTGTTGATGTAACAAGTATGAACATTCGGTATGGATTAACCTCTGATTGCCGCCCAGAGCAACGGTATATAAGTGCGTTCCCATAGCTACTCCTACTGCCGCCGCCGCCGTCACCACGACCACGGCTACTAATACTACTACTACTACTACTACTACTACTACTACTACTACTACTACTACTACTAAAACCGCCACCACCACCACCACCACCACCACCACTCCACAATTATAAGCGGGTATTGATTACTCTTCTACATTTATAAATTACATACGAACACAAACCCACACACAGACATAAACATGAACACATACATTCATACATATATTTATGAATATATGTATGCATGTATATATATATATATATATATATATATATATATATATATGCGTGTGTGTGTATGTGTGTGTGTGTGAGTATGTGTGCGTGTGTTTGTATGTATGTATGTTGGCAGGAATGCATATTGCGCCTTATGTATTGAAATAGATGTCGTTGGCATAATGAGAAGAACGCGAATAAGATGCCGCTATACGTTTTTTAATAAAAGTATTCAATAAACAAAACAGTTATATCTATAAAATTATCTGCTCATGTGGCACAAAACTTGATCGAGTAATTTAAATTTGCCTAACAGGCTTGTATTGTCATATGAAATGTGTCTTGTTTTATTGGTTGGTAATTTCATTGCAAGATACAACTCTTCCACTTATAATTACTCATTATAGATTCAAAACCACATAATTAGGAGAAATAATACAATGAAGTCGAATATTTCAGCTTATATTTTGAACATAAAACAAACAAAAAAATGTCAAATGTAAAATGATAAAACAACCGAATAAGGTTTTAGAAACATGATTGCAATGAAATTTTGAATAGAGATGTTGTTTTGTTCTCAGTCAATTATTTGCCAATATAATGAGTAGGTTTGGCGTGAATATTTAATATAGTTATTTGTAGGATAGATAGTTAGAATTGGGTAACCATTAACAGTTATGGAGGCCTGTGTTGCTTACTTTACCGCTTGTGGTTGATTAGTTTTCAACCTGCATTCACGAAACCAACCCCTTCCCACCAACACATACGTCATGCGTTGTTTAGTTTGAATTTTAATGATTACTTTACGTATGAAGAAAAGTAGGGGCCTCACATGTTTTTGAACCTTGCACGGAAAAAATTATGTTCTGGCAATAACAGATTTATAATTAATTATTACTCTGCTTATTAAGAATGTATAATCTCCTGTTTAGCAAGCATTCTATTGTGTCATCGTCAATAGTGTTTTATGTATGGTTATATATTCATTACATATTCTTATTAACATTATTTTTTCTTTTACTAATTTGCTTAATTTCCATTATTTCAATTAAATGCATACATTTAAATTATATTTATTCAACTAATATATGAGGATTATATATTAGATTACATTTAAATAGCAACTATACAGTTTCGCAATAAACCCTGTCGAAAAATCGTTACTACAATGCCTATGAAACATAAACTACATAAATTTCATCTATATACACTCTATATACACAAGTCTATATTTAACAGATGATTATTATAATAATACACTCAGCAAGTTGTTTAAAAAATTCAGATATGTTATTTAACAGTGAGTTTAAAACCGACAAAATTGAAAATGATTTTGAAATGTTGTGCAATTTCGAAAATAACTTGCGATGTTTATTCTTGGAGATTTCAAGGTTTTGGATGAATTTTAAACAAATGTTTTCTTTTTTCTCTTTCAAGAGAATATGACTTGCATGTGAAAATATAAAATCTATATCTTACACTAGCAAGTCATACGCACATGCGCTTTACGTGCACACACAAGTCAAAGATGTATATACTCTTTATTCTTTTACTCTTTTACTTGTTTCAGTCATTTGACTGCGGCCATGCTAGAGCACCGCCTTTAATCGAGCAAATCGACACCAGGACTTATTCTTTGTAAGCCTAGTACTTATTCTATCGGACACTTTTTGCAGAACCGCTAAGTTACGGGGACGTAAACACTCTAGCGATGCTAGAGGGACAAACACAGACACACAAACATATACACACACACACACACATACATACACATACATATATACGACGGGCTTCTTTCAGTTTCCGTCTACCAAAGCCACTCACAAGACTTTGGTCGACACGAGGCTATAGTAGAAGACGCTTGCCCAAGATGCCACGCAGTGGGACTGAATCCGGAACCATGTGGTTGGTAAGCAAGCTACTTACCACACAGCCACTCCTGCGTCTATATATATGCGCTATATCTACGCTTACAACTTAATTCTGTATATATTCAATATTCACAAGCGCACCATCAAAGTATGTTATATGTTAACTCTCACTCACATCTCTATATACGATTTATATATATGGACACTTCATAGCTCTGTATAGTCTCATACCAAACTTCTTTATACGTGCTACATTCACTCCCAAGTAACACGACTACATACAGAGTTCACACATGAAGTTATACCTCTCTATGTATTCTAAGTTGACTTTAACGCCAAACCACTACATTATTCTACGTTCAAATTTATGTCAATAATGTATATATGTTCATCACAGATCTAGTGCAACGATTATAATTGCTCTATATTCGCACTGTCGCACACTTTTATATAATTGCTATGAAGACTTTTTATTCTCAGTTCCATATTCATTAATTCAGCGTCGGGTTGTGTCTGCTGCTTTTATACATATCTTATATCTTTCAATTGTATCAATCATTGTGGGACCGTTTCAATGATTATAGCTGAATACATCCCCCAGGGACTTATTTGTTATGTCTCGTACTTACGCTATCGGTATCGTTTGCTCAACAGTTAGCTTGCTGTACCGT
>NC_142930.1:157168663-157186163 GCF_046866305.1 Octopus bimaculoides | reverse complement strand
AATTGATAATAAATTGATTTTAATTGAGTTTTTACCTGTAATTTTGGATTTTATCCCTAATATATATATATATATATATATATATATATATATATATAGATAGATAGATAGATATATGCGAGGTGGTATCAAAAGGCTCGTAAACTGGTTCCTTAGCGTGCCAACTGATGGCAGCACACGGTTGCGTGCTCTGTGATAACTATCAATGACCGTCATGAGGCAGTGTGCCGAGTGATACACTGATTACTTTTGCGTTAAACATGAGAGGTCTGTTACATAAACACTGAGCATGCTTCGGCAAGCTCACGGTGACTAGACAACGTAGAATACAGCTGCCCAGCGGATGTTAACATAAAGCTGAAGATCAGTGAAAAAGAGAATACTTAAGCTGAACGATTGAGGCCTTTCCAGTTACTCGATCCAGATCACGAGTTCAGGTTTATAAATAGATGAAGTTTTTGTGAGCAGCGGATATGTCAATGGTTTTAGTTATTTTTCGGTTTTATTAGATTAATTCATTTGAGAAAGTAAATTCAAATTTTAGCCCAGCATATAAAATTGCAATTCATATATTTGTAATGAAATTTCTAAGTGTACACGCACAGAATGTAAGTAGGCGGTACATTTAATTCGTTACTAAGTTTCTTTACTTGTTGATAATATTGAGAATATTTACCCTGTTTATATTGGGAAGTTGAAAATCTAATATTTACCATGTTTGTATTTGGAAGGTGAAAGTTAAAGCATTTATTGACCGCCGTTTGGGTTACCCGTTTACAGATTAGAAAACTAGACCAAAGTGAAATCAAGTGTTTTACCACAGGGCCTACGAGCATAAGATACCGCTCGCCTGGGATGGAAACCTTGACCTTGCGATAGTTAGTGACTCACTCTAATCAGTAGGCCACGAATCTTCACACAGACACACGCATACGCTCGCACATACATACACACACACACACATATAGGTACTATATATATATGTATATATATATATATATATATATATATATATATATATATATATAATCATGAAAATGCGATTTCAAATATAACGCCTTCCCTCTTTCATTACCGAAAGGAAATAATCAGTAAGATAGTTTATCATTTATTCTTATTCATTCATTAATTTATTCTTGGCACATGAATACAATGCCAAAGTTTGTAATATTATTTCGATGCTTGAAGGAACAATAACGGGAATTTTTTTATTCTTTTCTCTTTGTCATGGCGTACTTCTTGAAACAATAACAGAAGAATGGCGCATAGAAAGGCTAGAAAAGACAGAAAATATTCCGTGGAAATAAACAGCACTGATTGTAAAAATTCGTGGCATGCTATAAAGTGAATAGCGATCAGAAGTGGAAGAAATAGTGGAAAAGTTTTGTACAAGACAGCGTTAGTAGAGGAATGTATTATATAAGTGAGATGCCTATTTGTGCGATGTTGTGAAGTTTGTATATGTATGTTACGCGTGTATGATTGTTAATTGGTGTGAATATGAGTGAGGTGTATTGCACTGTGGTGTGTGTACTGAAATGATATGGTTCTTTGTCTTAAACTGTTATGATTTTAAAAATTGCACTGTGTTTATATGAACGTATGTAGGTTGATGATGGTTTATCTGTTCTCTTTAATCCGTGGGTTTGTGTTGTTCTGAAGTGATAAACCATTTATTGTTCACGCTGAAGGGCGATAATGGAGATGATACGGGCGTTGTGAGTGTTTATTGAGCGAAACCACCTAAAGCTCCACGAGGCTCTGACAGGGAATGGTGGCGAACCCTGCTGTACTCTTCCACCACGACTTTCTCTCACTCTTACTTCCTGTTTCTGTTGTGCCTGTAATTCATAGGGTCAGCCTTGTCACACTCTGTGTCACGCTGAATATCCCCGAGAATTTCATTAAGGGTACACGTGTGTGTGGAGTGATCAGCCACTTGCACGTTGATTTCACGAGCAGGTGGTTCCGTTGATCGGATCATCTGGAACCCGCGTCGTCGCAAGCGACGGAGTGCTAGCAACAACATTGTTTCCCAATCCTCAAACCTCTCAACAAGGAAATATAATTTTCATTTAACCGATTGCAGAAGACGCGCCATTTTTGTTGCCGACATCATCGTCATGAATAGCATCATACTGACAAAGGTGATGATGATGATGATGATGATGATGATGATGATGATGATGATGATGATGATGATGATGATGATCACCATCATAACAATCATCATCATAATCCACATTATCCTCATCAACCACACTGACCAGAAGAACAACACTCCGGACACGAAAAACAATATCGTTGTCATATATTAAAGGATCTTTTTTTAATTTAAAAAAAAAAATTTTTTTACATATGAGCTGCAAGATATACCAAAAGAAATGGCACCTTATAACGAAAATTGCCTCCGTCATATCAAGGAAATAAGACATTTATAGAATAGCAGAATCTGATATGAAAATGTAGAAGAAAAAAATTTAGGAAACAGGAAAATGATATATAAAATATAAAACCAGAGATAAAGCCACAAAATAAAATGCATATAAAATGCAACAGAAGCAGCAGGAGCGGCAGCAACATCAGCAGCAGCAACAACAACAACAACAACAGCAACAACAACATTACAATTTTGCAGTAATGCAGAATGTGAATAATATGAAAGGAAAACATAAAAATTCAAGCTGATATCAAACCGTAACAGCAAGGCAACCAAAAAAAAAATTTTTAAAAAAAAAATTATATAACAAAATTTTTTTTTCCATGTTAGCGATATTTGAGGCTATTTCTTTTACGTGTAATATGTTTTGATGAATAACATCTTCTTTAAAGAACTGACAGATATTTCCTTGCTTAATATCTCTCTAAAAAAAAAAGAAACAAAATAAATAAAAATATGAATAAGTAGAATTATGAAATGGCGATAAGGGGACGGAATAATTAAGAACTGATCCCCATAAAAGAATATGTTTATATGTGGTGCATATGGAAATCAGGTGGACTTACTCTTGGAAGCGGTTCTAATTTTCGTTAGAAAGTAGTCTACATATATATGTATATATGTGTGTGCGTTTTGTGCGTGTGTGCGAGTGTGTACTCACGCGTTTGTACATATATTGCATATATATATATATATATATATATATATATATATATATATATATATATATATATATATACAAGAAATAAGGGCAGGGAATCGTCAATTAATAATAGAACCAGTAGTTCTTTGACTGCTATTTCTAAATTTTCAGTATGTTGGAGAAGCAACTCAATTGCTAATCCCTTATATTTATTATGATATATATATATATATATAATCATAAATATATAGGGATTAGCAGAATCCTGCTTCTCCAACATACTGAGCTACCCGGCAAAATTGTTAATTATTAATTTTATTACTAATTGACGATTCCCTGCCCTGTATATATATATATATATATATATATATATATATATATATATATATATATATATATATATATATATATATATATATATATATATATATATATATATAAATTATTTAAAATTATAATACAGGGTATCAAGAGATACCACCACGCTGAAAAAATAGCAGTCAAATCCTGACTCTAAAACCACAATAAATATCCGCATGGTACGATTAGCGAAGACGAAGACCAAATAAACAAGTAAAAATAAAGATAATTCCAAATCCTGGATTTCTGGCTTTGCATAAATAATAATGCTCTGCCTTCATCAGTGGAATATACTCTAGTACATAAATACAAATACATGTATATAAACAGTATACTTACATATACGAACGTGTACATACATATATATGCACGTATGCACACGACTACCTTAAATAGCCCGCCTAAACAACCTTTCGTGCGATCCGGACAGAATATCAGCGCAGTAAATACACTGATCAAATTATATTTATATAAATAAGGATAAGATCGATATTCTGTCCGGATCACACGAAAGGTTGTTTAGGCGGGCTATTTAAGCAAGTCGTGTGCATACGTGCATATATATGTATGTATACGTCCGTATATGTAAGTATACTGTTTATATACATGTACTTGTATTTATGTACTGGAGTATATTCCACTGATGAAGGCAGAGCATTATTATTTATCCAAAGCCAGAAATCCAGGATTTGGAATTATCTTTATTTTTACTTGTTTATTTGGTCTTCGTCTTCGCTAATCGTGCCATGCGGACATTTATTGTGGTTTTAGAGTCAGGATTTGACTGCTATTTTTTCAGCGTGGTGGTATCTCTTGATACCCTGTATTATAATTTTAAATAATTATTACCTTTGATGGTTTTTATTCCCATGCTGACCACTTGATAAGATCAATATTTTAAATATCGATCTTATCCTTATTTATATAAATATATATATATATATATATATATATATGAATTTTACAGAAAGCAAACGAAGAGAAGGAACAGCAAGCAGGTGTATTAGTTTGACGCTCGGGAAGTTTTTGACGTTTCGCGCCTACGCTCTTCGACAGAAGGTACTGAGAAGAAGAAAATGGAGAGAAAACGAAAGAAATACAGAGAGAAAGAAATATGTTAGCATTAACGGTTCAACATAATGAAATGACCGGAGGACAGGGGCTGAGTGAAAGAGAGATCATAACGGTAGTCCGGCTAAACTAGGATGCAGAAGCGAGTATTTGTATGTAAGAATAGTTTGTGTGAATGTGTATGTGTGAATGGTGACTGTGAACGTATGTGTGGGTGACCTTAAAATTATGTGGGCCTGTTTGTGTATATGGTGCGTGCATTGTGTGGAGTGATATACGTTTCGTGTATTTGTGTTTGGGGGGGAGGGGTGCGTATGGACTTGTGTATATGTGCGTGATGCTGTGTATAGTATGTGTGTGAGGTTATCGTGTCTGTGTGCCAACGCTTGTCTGTATCGTTGTTAGAGTGGTGTGTGTGCACGTGTGCCTGCGTGCTTGTGTGTTTGTGTGTGTGTATATGTGTGTATGTCAGTTAGTGCATGAAGTATGTGTGTGTCTTAGTGCATGAAGTGTGTGCGTCTATGTGATCCTAGATTTTGCATGTGTATTGTGTATGCTTATGTATGAAAATCTATGTGTTTATGCGTGTTGTGGGCGTATGTTTATTGTCTGTGTTCAGGTGTGTTTTGTGTCTATGCATTGTGTGTCTTTTTCGGAGTGAATACTGTGAATTTTGGGGAAATGGATGGAGGTGCGAGGTTAGGGTTGGAGGATGCGACGAGAGTTAGGGGCTGGGAGGTAGTGGGTGCGAGTTTTTTTGGAGTGCAAAATCTGTATGAATGCACGTGAATGTGTGTAACGGTGTGTGGTGTGGGTACCGAGTTGATCATCGTGCAGCGATGTTCGTATAGTCGTGTGTGTGATGAGGGTATTGGAGAGTGTGTGTAGGGTATGCATAATGGCGTGTGGTGTGGATACTGAGAAGAGTTGGGTGCTAATATGTGTGGTGGAGTAAGAACGCATGCGTGAGTTCGTATTCGTGTGAATGTGTGTGGGTATGTACGTAATGGTGTGTGGTGTGATTACTGACTTGAACAGTGTATGGTATTTTTATAATGGTCTGTGTGATAATGGTACTGAAATAAGTGGTGTACGGATGTGGGGTGGAGGAGAGAGGCACTTGAAGTTGGGAATTATGTGGGAATATGTGTGGGGTTGGTGTTAGATGAAGGTAGATGACGATTTAAGACCATAGGGAGCAAAGGTACGAAGGGAGAAGATTAATCCCGGTTCAGAGGCATACGATGGCCTGTGTACAAAGATAGTCCAAACATAGTCATGTTGTAGCGAATGACAGGTGGAGCTGAAGTAGCACGAGAACAGGATGTCTTTGCCGAGTCTGATATCTCATATATGTATATACATGCATGCACGCAAACATGGTCATACATACATAGATCCACACAAATATGCATACATGTATACAAACATGGATACATATTGAGTATAGACATGAATCCCTCCGAAATATAACAACAGCTTTCGAAGAGTTCACTCTGAATTTGAAAGCATTCAGATACTGAGATATATAATAATATTAATCATATCATTTTGTCTCTTTTACAACTTCAGGTTTGCCGAAAGTGAACAATGCTGAGGATCGGAGGAAAGGAAACGCAAATTTATATACACGTGAGAGAAACATATAAAATAAAGGATTCGACCTTTCGGTATATTAGTTCTTCAGCAAGAGACAGGATATCTGGTTGTCCTTTATCAGCGGAGTTAGAATGTTCATTGTCTTAAGCCTAGCATGAAGAATGTTGGAAAATGTCCGACGGAAGTAAAAAAGCGAATGGTGGTTATGTGCAGAAAAGAGGCTCTAGAGACAAGTTATATACTGTGTTAAAGTTCGAACACATGTTTTGATTATCCATCTTGTATAAACATTATTAGCTTTTACACCTGTAACTTTTGACTAGCTGTGAATAACATGAATGTTTTCTCGGGTTTCAGTGGATTGATGTCTTCGTTGTATGACGTAAATTTAAAAGCACTTTAATGATATCAGAATGCGCTCGCGCACACACATATCCCTATCTATATGTGTATGTATATACGTACTTATCTATATGTATATTTATATATACAGGGTTTGGACAAAATAATGGAAACACCTTAAAATTTCAAACAAATTTATTTTAACAGAGGGTAGTACCGCCTTTGGAAATAATTGCAGCTTGAATTCTACGAGCTATGTACTCGTACAAAGTTTGAGTTGTTTCCAAAAGAATTTTTGTCCATTCTTCAGCTAAAACAGTTTCCAATTCTTGTTTTGATGATGGTGAAAGATAACAAACTCCCTACTGGATTTTCTAAAATGCATCATAAATGCTCAATAATATTGAGATCTGGAGACTGTGATGGCCAGATAAGATGTCCAGCTTTACTTGAATGTTTATTCTGTAAAAAGGTCATGAGATGTCAAAAGGTCACTAACTTTGACCTGTAATATCTCGCATTCACAAGTTTATTTATCACCAAGACCATATAACGTTTTATTTTTCATTGAAAATTAATCAAAACGAAGGTTTACATGTGCTTTTTAACACCAGAAGTAACCAAAAATGATAAGAAACGGTATTCACCCCGTGGTTTTAGGGATTGTCAGCAATGAAGGACGTATGATGCCTCCTTACTTCTTTCCATAAGGCCTTAGAGTTAACTCTGCCGCCTACATTGAGTTCCTGGAAATAATTGTTAAGCCCTGGATAGACAGTGTATGCAATGGAGGGCCATATGTGTTTCAGTAAGACTCACACATGGCTTTCGTAACATAGGAATGGATGGCGGAAATTTTTCTTGATCACATAACTCCTAACATTTGGCCTCCTAATTTCCCAGATCTCAATCTATTGGACAATTATATGTGGAGCGTTGTTAAGAGAGAGAGGTCAGTGAACATGCCCATGATACTAAAGATACCAGGACTGCTTGATTCGAGCATATAGATGATTTAGATCATATATAGAAGCAACCATTGAAGCTAGAGGTGGCTTTATTGAATAACATAATAGAAAAGGTTTATTTTTATCCTCATAGTATTTTTTTGATGTAGTTATGTTTTTATATATCTGTTTTTCTTTTATATAAACATAAATCTGTCCTCAAATATCTTACGCTCCCTGTATATATGCAACAGGCTTCTTTTAGCTTCCGCCTACCAAATCCATTCACCAGACTTTGGTCGGTCCGAGTCTATTGTAGCAGATACTTGTCCAGGGTGTCACGCAGTGGGGCTGAACCTGAATCATGAGTTTGAGAAACAAGCTTCTTACCACAGAGCCACATCTGCGCTGTACATATGTGTGTTTGTGTGTGTGCGTGTGTATTTATGTGTGTGTGTGTGTGTGTGTGTGTGTGTGTATATAAACCAGATCTATATGTTTAAAGGTCAAACATACGTAATAAATAGATACTTTAATGTCTTCGTAATCAGGGGATGAAGGAAAGGCCCTTTGTTTTTTTAGAACGAAAGCTGAGTTTATACGCAGGCTAATCGCGTAATGGAATATCTTATTCTGCCATACAGGCCGATCTGTGATATTTGTACGTAAGTTACATACTGCCTTAAAACGCTGCAGTCTCTTATCGCTTTATATATAAGATGTTTAGGTCATAGTGCTTTCCCCTAGGACATTAATGATAGAATGCATATACAACCCAAACAAAGAAAACATCTTTTTATAATGATCCAATACAAAATTACCCACCACCCATATATAACAATTATATTTCTTCGAGCAGATCTTTTACCCGCTGTTTTATGAAAACAAACAAATTCTTTTTCTGAGCATTGATATAACTGAATGTGGAATAACGTCATCTGAATTTTTGTTTTGAAAGGAGATCACAGTTGGATCATGGATGTCTTTCGCTTTTCACATATTTTACGTTTCCGTTTTTTTTCTTTCTGTATTTGCTATGTGTATCAACTTAGTTTACTGTCTCCCTCGAGTCCTGCCATCTGCTAAAGACAGTTGCACACAAAGATTTATTTTTAAGTATCTCAGGTCTGTAGAAACATAATATGATGTCCGAAGAAAATATACATACATACAATCTAGCTAACAAAAAGGCATGTTTATGTATACATATGTAGATACAAATAAATAGGTCTCTCTTTCTCTCTCTTTCTGCAAATAATGTATTTACAGACACACACAGACACATATGCACACACTCACACACATACACACACACACACACACACACACACACATACACACACACACACACACACACACAAACACACACACACAGGTACATATACGTTAATGTCAAAAGATGAAAATGAATGCTCTGGTTTGCAAGATTATTTATGCGACGTATATAGACATAGCCAGATGTATATATGTATATATGTGTGTGTGTATATATATATATATATATATATATATATATATATATATATATATATATATATATATATATATATATTTATACATATATATATGCATATATACATAAGGGTTTGTGTGTGTACATGCATACGTACATACATGTATACGTACATGCATGCATACATACATGTACTACCATTCTAAGCTTGTTTTTACCACATTTTCTTGAATCTCATCGCTAATCTTTTAGAAGAATGGATATTTTTCTAATAGCTTTGTATCTTATATTTAAATAACCAATATAAAAGCTTTTGTCTTTCAAATGACTTAAATTGTATTTTAGTCCTAGTTACTAAGGAAGGCCTGCTCATATATAAAATTTATATAATAAATATTTCGGATAATTACAACAGTGGACGTATTTGCCTTTCTTAATGGCTTGTTTACTCACATGAACCTACGGTTATTCCTTGACAATGGGGGCACAAGGAAATTACTTATCCATGGAAAACTCCTGGACACTTGATCTAAATATCGTCGCTTTCTATCCCTGCGAGTCCTTTGCAGGGATTTATATATTGTTTTGTGTTTGCGAGTTTCGTACCGTGACTACTGAGACGCTCGTCCTCTGAAAGAAACCTGCGCAATTCACTCTACATGTGAGTAGATTTCAACTGATGCAGGTGGAGCAATTCAAATATCACGAAGCAGTTCTTAGTCGTGATGGCCGGCAGGAGGCTGAATTAAGTGCAAGAATTCTTGGACCTTGTGCGGTAATGCACCAGCATCAATATTCGGTTATCAAAAGGGTGGAAGGGAGGTGTAAAATCCAGACTTGCTATCTTCAAATCGGTGTTCGTACCTACCCTTATCCGTGATCAAGGGTTCTGGGTAGTGACTAAGAAGTATTTGGAGAAACGTTTGTTTGCATTTGTCCATTTTGTTTATCGCGCACTGTTCCGATGGGTAAAATTATCACAACTAAAATTATTACGACTAAAACACAGTTTACCCTATCGTACATTTTCATTCGCATTATGCAGAACGCATTGGCTGACTCACCATTGCTAAATGAATATGTTTATATGCGAGTTTGTGTTTGTGTATTTATATACCTGTGTACGTGCATAAATCCGTACCCCCTCTCTCTATCTTTTGTCTGTCATAGATAGATAGATAGATAGATAGATAGATATTATCTACATTATACTTATCAATCTCTATACGTGTGTCTGTTTCTCTGCCTGCATGCTTGTCTATCTATCTATCTATCTATCTATCTATCTATCTATCTATCTATCTATCTATCTATCTATTTATGTATGTATGTATGTATGTATGTATGTATGCAAGTATGTATCTATCTATTTATTTATCTATCTATCTATCTATATCTATCTATATATATATATATACATACAAAGAGAGAAACTCAGAGTGAGAAAGCGAGAGAAAAATGAGAGAGAGAGAGAAAGAGAGAGAGAGAGGGAGAGAGAGAGAGAGAGAGAGAGAGAGAGAGAGAGAGAGAGAGAGAGAGAGAGAGAGAGAGAGAGAGAGAGAGAGCTTGATATCTGCATAGATATATATAGTTATATAGTTATGCAACTATATAAAAGTTGAGAGAATAGTAGAAACAATAGAAAGTGAATTGTGAGCAAATTAAAGAGAAACTAAAAGAAAAGACACGAAGAGAACGTTGTTAAACTCCTTTGTAGATTATAATTGATGCAGAGACACTATAAATGTTCCTAAAAGTTCGTCAGTAAGTGGCGTTTGGATTCCGTCATTTTCCTAATGGAATTCGATGCTATATTATTCAGCTGAGAATTGTGAATAATGATGGCTAAGAAAAGAGAATGGAAGCTAGAAATGAAATGTAACATTGCGATAGGAAATGTAATGCATATCCTAAAAATATTCGATAGAACCCGCTATCTTAGATATGAAATCAGTCAAAGCGAGTTGGTTTGGGGAAATGGGATATAAAGGAATGATGAGAGTGAAGGAATGGTGGTATATAGAACCGAAAGAAACGTATTAATTCATTTGTTATCAAATTGGTGAATAACTTCACTTTTCAGTTATCGTAACGCTGTTCGACGTCTGTTTGTTGCTTCTCACCTTTTAAATAGAGAAATCCATTCTCCTCTGTCTTGTGGGGAGATAAATTAAATTAAGAAACAAATACTACAAATATGTAATTGCTTTTATACATGGATGTATGTAGGTGTGTATGGAGGGATGTATATCTACGTATCTACGTATCTACTCCTGTCTTTCACGTTCCTTGATAACACACACATACATACATACATGCAAAGCATTTGTATGTACGTTTATAACACTCGCTACACATTAAATGCAGATACATACAAAGTCACACATACACACAGACACACATGCACACACGCATACTCATAATCGTAGAGACATATTTTATTGCATATGTATATATATATATGTTTGTTGTGCGTAGGTGTGTAGGTATACATACACGCGCGCGCACGTAGACATACTTATATTCTTGTGCAGGCCCATAATGAAACACATGCATACACACATCAACACGCATACATAAAATATATCTAACTGCATCAAATATATTTAAATATACGTAAATGTGTATACACGTACAGACACACATGCATCCCCCAAACAGTGAGGGCACATATTGTCGTGAATTGCTCAAAATATGGAGTAAATAAAGAGCCGAAAACTGATGAAGGGTCGTTCTTTATCTTACTTATCTTGTGTTCCAATGGTTTCTTTCGTTTGTCTTCGTATTTCATGTTGTTTACGTTTTATGACGTCCTATACACATATATGCATGTATGTATACATATATATGTAAGTATGTACATATATGTACGTATATATGCATATATATATATATATATATATATATATATATATATATATATATATATATATATATATATTATTTATATTATTATATGATTGAACACCACGCATCCATTTCCAAGTAAGTTTATGGATATTTATTGCATGATAGATCGCTAGCCGTTACACATTCTTTATTTTCTCTCCTTGTTTCTTTCTGTGTGCCTTTCTGTCGAAGAGCGTAGGATCGAAATATTAAAGATTTTTTCACTTCCTGAGCGTTAAACTAATACATCTGTTTATTGTCAACACCACCTGCCTTACTCTTTTATTTTTGTTGTGCATTCTCCCTATATATATACACACATACATACATACATGCATACATATACACACAAATATATAAATTCATGCGAACATCGTTTCATACAAGTGGAAGAGTGAGTGTTTTGAAGTGAGTATTGCCGTATCTATTTAATTGTAACTATGTAACTCAAAGTCGAGTACGTTCTAATGTGAAGCCGTCATAATGCATAGTGAATTTCCATGAGAATTTGTATATTTTCAACTGAAGAATGAATTTCAAATGAATTAATATTACATCTGGTCGCAATAGACATGATATACTAAATAATATCAGTGTGGAGACGAAAATTCTTTTTTTACAGCTCCGATTTTAAATGATTAAATGCTTCTCCCCTTCTCTTACTATGTATGTATGTATGTATGTATGTATGTATGTGAATATATGTGTGTGCGCATGTGTGTGTTTGTGCATATGTGTGTGTCTGTGTGTGTGTGTGTGTGTGTTTGTGTATTAGGTGCAGCTATCTTATTAACGTACGGTAGCTGCATGAGTGATATGGGGAAAAAGAAAAAAGGAAACCTTCTGAGCTAGAGACTACTATAATTGGCGCACATCTCAGTCCGACATCACCCCAAGTGATGAATACAGCAAGAAACTGCTGAAACTTTGTGAAATCCAGATTACAACATGTGAATGCCGTGTCTCATAACAGAATCAACGATCTGTATGTGTGCATGTGTATGTTTTAAGGTAAAATTTAATTTTGGGTGAGAGAGAGCGAGGAGGGAAGAAAGGGAGAGAGTGACAAAGAGTGATAGATGACGAAGAGAGTACGATATAAACAGAGATAGTGGGAATGTTTCAGAAAGAAAAAGAAATAATGTCTGTGATAGAGTAAAGGAGATGGGAGGGGTAAATATCGACAAACAGTCGACGAATTGGTTTTTAAACGACGTCAGATTCCCTATTGGTGATATAATCTTTTGAAGCGAGATTATGTCAACTAAACGTGAAACACATCTATATTAATATATTTTATATGAGACAACCAATTCATTTTATGTTTGATCATATGGAACAAATCTGAACTGCACGATAATTTCAAATCTTTATCTCCGTTTTCCTTGTTACTGTTGTTAGTGTTTAGCTCCAAGTTCACTCTCTTTATATAGACCTATAACCAATGCCGTTCCAAATTTTAGTGGTAGCCATAATCTGTCAACCACATAACGGATTTAGTACATTACTTTTTGGTCAATACAATAAACCCGCCACTTGTCTCTTGAATACATGCAACAGTATCTCCGATATTGCAAATATTGCAGGTTTCCACTTTTAGGGTAAATTGTCTAGTTCCCGTTACCAGTCTGGAAGGGTTTAAAAGAAAATGTCAATACGACTTGCTATTTCTTTCGTCAATAAAATTTCAGGAATAGATTGTTCCAATGTACCCTTCACTTTTTAAGAGTGTACCGTGATTTTTGGACGATCTACCTTATATCTCAAGCAACATCATATAAGTTCAAGTTCGTTCGTTGACTCTTACCACTAATGTATTTTTAAAATTTGGTATAAGAACAAGAATTTATATGAGAGAGGCGCAGTTGATTCTGTGTTTTGTTTAATTGATTCTGTGCTTTATCGATTGGAAAACAAGTTGGCCAAAAATAATGAATTTGATCTTAGATATAGAACAATATATAACGAATCGTCTGATATTTTACTGATTCTGCCACAGAATCATTATTAAAACATTTACGTGGAAGCCTATCTGCTGGACATAGCAATCAGAAATCATTTAACTTACTCACACCCTTTCAATAACGAGTAAGAACACAGTGGAAAATGCAGTACCAAATAATGTTCCAAATTATAGATGGCCAAGCATATAATGGCTTCCAATGTTTCTTCAGAGAGGAAAAAATTGGGGATGAACACAGGATGAAAACCACCAAGAACAAATGCAACAATAACATATCTCTATGGCCGCACACTAATTTCCATATATATATATACACACTCTTACGCAGCTACACAAACACTCACATTTGCATAGAAAATCACAGAGAAACTCCCTCCCAGCTTTTTGTAATCTCCAGAGAAATTATTCGGTAAACAATTTAAATAGCACTTAATATCGCTCTGAGAATACAAAACAATAATCTCAGAACGTTCTATAAGCTATTGACACAGAATACATATACATATATATATATATATATATATATATATATATATATATATATATATATATATATATATATATATATATATATATATATATATATATATATATATATGTATGTATGTATGTATGTATGTATCTATCTATCTATCTATCTATCTATCTATCTATCTATATATGTATATATATATATATAGATAGATAGAGAGATAGATAGATAGATACGTACATACATACATACATACATATATATACAGGATAACATAGATCTGTCTATCTATCAATCAATCTATCTATCTATCTATCTATCTATCTATCTATCTATCTATCTATCTATCTGTCTATCTCTCTCTCCGCTCTCTCACTCTTTTTTTGTGTACACACAAACACACACACATATATATATTTACAGTCTCCTTCAATTTACTTAATATAATTTAATTCTTTTATTGCTGCTAAGAATATAATGCATTTATCCAAGTGACAACACGGAGTCTATATTTTAATTGGTGCTAATTAAGTCGCTATATCAAATAGGTTACGTCTAGATATAATAAAGTATAGAATTGTTTCTTTCCTCCCGGTGCACTTTGTTGCTCAGTTGTAGTCTAGGCAGTATCGAAATACACACGAGTATAATAAATAGTGAAAACTTGTTTGTTTTCTTCTATTTACGTTGAACTTTTTAACGTAGTGACTTTGGTGTAGAAATGCTTTCACCACCATAATAACTGACGGTGATATTAGAATTTCTATCAAATTATAGCAGTTATTAGACACAAAGAAAACACGAATACACACACACACACACACACACACACACACACACACACACGCACGCACACAAAAGTATAGAGACAAGCTGACAGACACATAAACGCATACACATATAGACTAATGCATGCACCGATGTACATACACACCACACAATCACACACACGCACACACATAGATATTTATCAGCGTATACGTGCGTGCACGCATATTGTGTATGTTTACACTTAGGTATATAATCTGTATTCGTATAGCAGTATGCACGCGCAAACTCATATACATACGAACAAACGAACAAGTACCAGTTAGTTCCTTATCTTTCTCTCTCTCTCTCTTTGTGCATATATATATATATATATATATATATATATATATATATATATATATATATATATATATATGTATATATATATATATATATATATATATATATATACTTGCAATACATATATATTATATATGTATGTTTGTGTGTGTGTGTATTTATATGTATGTATACTTATGTATATATATATATGTATATACGTATGTATATATATATATATATATATATATATATATATATATATATATATATATATATATATATATATATATATATATATATATATATATATATATATATATATATATATATATATATATGTATGTATGTATATATGTATATATGAAAGCACAATCACATTCATTTCAGAGGGTACTCACACACACACACACGTATACGTGTATTTTATCTGCTTTTAGCTACGCGTTTATTTATGGAACTCTGACTATAGCATTCGTCACAATTATTGAAGTAATTACAGTGAAGTGACTATAATTTTCGAATGTCCAGACATATGTGATACAAAAGACCTCAAGAAAGTTTGCGCTGAATGACTACACAAAAATGAAGTAGGACACATTTCCCTGCATCAAGATATATTTATCAGTTGATGATGAGTGAATATAACGGTCCATCAAGGCCATATGGATTCATACACACGCTACTAAGCACCGACACTCACACACTCACACATATACACATGCACTGTCCCACACAAAAACATATAAGCATATGTATGTATATGTATATATATATATATATGTATTTGTTTTGCAAGATTTTTTATGTGAAATCGTGTGTTGAAACAGATGTTGTTGTACTTGGGGATGGTCATATTGCCAGTTTAGCCAATAAAAACACACGCACTGTATATTTGGTGTTAATTTTTTTTTTTTTTTTTTTTTTTCAGCTTTATATTACATTAATCTTAATCTTAATCTTATTTCGGCCAGAGTTCTTTCGTCACACTTCTGTGACCTCATCAGTGGTCCTTTGTTTCCTTCTTTCTTATGTGTGTCTCACCTTGCTAACTATCAGCCATTTTGTATTTTGTATTCCTATTGTATGTGTCTACGCATGCGTGTCCTTCAATGTGTCTGTGTCTTTTGTAAGTGCATGTGTGTATGGGGAGTGTCTGTATCACCTATATTCCCTGTTAATACGTGTTCATTTGTATTAGTTTTTATTTATTTATATGTTCATGTGTGTGTGTGTGTGTGTTTTTTTTTTTTTTTTTTTTTTAATGTGTTTAATTAAATTTTGTTAACGTATGTAGTATTTAATTCCATTTGTTTATCTATGTATTGTATTATACTTTGTTCCTATTATTGGTTTATGGGTAACATGTTGTCACATGCTGTGGTTTGTTAGTGGCGTATGTTAGTGTTCCATTCTAGTTTCCTATTCAGGCTAGGTTTCCCTTCTATTATGTGTGTAGCTTCAGTAATTTGTCTAAGTGCTGCATCACTGCTATGTGTAGATAAGATTTTAATTTCTATGTTGTTGATTGAGCCTCTATGTTCTTGCTCAGCGTGCTGGTACAGAACTGATGAGTTCTTCCCTTCCTTAAGTTCCCTCCAATGTTCGTTTGCCCGCTCCCCTATACTCCTTGCTGTTTCGCCTACATATGTCGTTGTCTTATTTCTGCATCGTCCCTCTGTACATCTTATACTATAGACCACATTTCTGGTTTTGCAGTTCGTTTGTGGGCTAAATCTACATACGATACAGTTCCTATCAGTGCAGGGGGTTCTACTGAAAGGGTATGTTCTACTGATAAGGGATTTGATAGGGTTGCCTGGCCTTTCAACAACCTTAATTCTTAGCTTAAGTTTGTCTAGGGCCCTTCTAAAGCGGTACGCCAGTTCGCCTCTAGGGGTGGTGTCGACGAACATGACGCTTTGGTACTTGTGGTTATTGTACCATGAGCTTGCCTTCCCTATTTTCTTCTTAGTTCTTTCTATGGTGTTCCATGATTTGCTCCTATAGAGTGGGCAAATCCCATTCCTATCGTTGCGTTTGATTGTTTCAAACTTCTTCATAGCTCCTTTGTAAACCCTGATCCTTTCTTTATGGCTGTAACCCGAGAACTGCATGCGGTGGACGAAATGTTGTATATGTCTCTTTAATTCTGTAGGGTCGCACATGCAGGAGACATTTCGCATTACTCTGACGAGGTCTGCCATCAATATGTTGAATTTGGCATTGTCC
>NC_142930.1:157158663-157163663 GCF_046866305.1 Octopus bimaculoides | reverse complement strand
CAGTAAGAGGCAAATATTTCACCATCTTCATATAATCATCAATAATTTTGATCAAACATCTTACACCTTAAAACGCGTGTTAGAAGAAAAAAAATGTCGATTTATCTATTTACCGGAAATAAATAATTTTTTGAAAACATTTTTAATAGCAAAATTGTTTTTCATATTTACCTTCAAATTTGATATTTTTCTTGAGAAAACTCTTATCTCCTACACATGGTTTGCCAATTTCTTTCATTAAATATCTTCAATAAGTTAAATCTATTGCAAATATTTTCAGATAGAATTGCTAAAACATAAATATATTATATTTTTGTTTTTGAAATTATATATTTATCAATAGTAATGCATCATTTCCTCATCATTTTAGATCTTTTTTAAACATTCCACCATTAAAAGCCATTTCACATATTCGTAAGGTTTGTCGCATTGAAATGCCACAAAAATTCGAATATGGTATTATAATATATACTGTATGTTTATCGCTTAACATAAAAGTCGGGCAGAGCCCATAGACATTTCAGAGAACGAAGGAGGATGGTAGCCTCAAATTAGAAACAAAGCCGGAATGCATGCAACAGAGGGGAGTCCATGAAAGACACTTGGTGAGGGCCATATGATATTGCTGAACTGGGTGCCAGGTTAATTCTACCCTTCAAGGAAATCCCGGTGATATTAGAAACTAAGAATACAAATACCCGAAGCAGACACCCGAAGACAAATTAACGATCCGCCTGTCCACCAACCTTGACGGCTCTGTAAAAGTTGCGCAGGTGCAACAGTTTTTCTTCTAATTCCTTTAAAATGCAGTAGGACTGAGCGGCCATTGACGGAAGGAATTAATCAGAAATGATCACAAATACAAATAATTATAATTTTCCATAGCTTCTGAGAATAGAATAAATACCTTTAGCCGGTTAATAAAACAAGGTTACTAGGTGCATTCAAGAAGGTTTGAGACTTTTTTTTAGGAGAGATATTTATATCTGTCCTAGAATATTGTAATTTAAGTATATAATTACTATACCTCTAATAAACTGAATTGCCAACTTTTGTTGTTCCAGATTGAAGGAGACATCCGTAACAATATTTTGAAGTCACCCTGCTAAACACAGCTTGTCACAGCTGACTAGTTTGCAGAATACAGTGGGGATGTTTGGAATTTCGATATACAATACACCATTGTGCTAAACTATGCAAAAGTGCTTCACAAACTTAAGAAATGCTCCATTATCTTTTACGTGAGCAGAAGAGTTTCAAGGATGGAGAGCGGAGGAGAAATCCAATGAGTTTTTTGAGAGGGAGAGGGATATTTGAACCGCAGAGCTGCTTGAGAAAATTCGTAATTTTCTGGTTGAAGACAGTTGTGTGTTTTTAAAGAAGTCAGCATAATGTTTGAAGTTGGTGAGGAAGCTGTACGCAGAATTATTCATGAATATTTGAACTTCCACAAAATTTGTGCAAAGTTCATTTCCAAGATTCTTAATGGCAACCATCCTGGTAATCAGCCAATCGACAGAGATGGCCATCAAAATTGTCCCTACTGTCCAGACCTTGCTTCCCGTGACCTTTATCTGTTTCCCAAGTTGAGCGAGAAATTCAGGGCAAGTCACTTCGAAGATGAAGGAGTCTGTGACATGTTCACTTAGGAGGGCTTTCGTGGAGGGTCCACGAAGTGGCTGAAGCGTAACAGAAAGTACATTAGGGGACCCACTTTGAAGAAGATTAGAGTTTTATACTGCATTGAAAGTAATAGATATCTCTCCTGTAATGGTCTTAAAACTTCTGGAATGCCCCTTGCACGTGTCATTGTTATTTAGCTCAACACATAGTAAAAAAAAAACATTGTTCAGGTATTATACTGCTGTCTATTTTATGATGAACAATGACAACGATCTCTAGTATCCGAGGCATGACTTTTGAAGATGAAAAAATGTTTTATAAGATTTAGGCGTTACTGCTAGCTTCTTTAACGATCACGTAAAGGTCTCATTTTTCTCTTTTTTTCCCTCTTTTTTGTCCATATCAGAAGATATATTTTCTCAAATGGTAATACTAACTTCAGAAAGGAAAGTTATAAAACGATGATAATGGATTCAACAACTGGAAACAGTATATAAGAACTATGGCTGAGAACGATATGTATATACATTTGAATTCCAGTCAACTAGGTAGAGCCATCACATCATTGCCCAGCTTGCTAGAGTTGAGCCAAATATCCTTCCAATTTGCACATATCATCTTAAATAAGGATCAATATACCGTTTCAAGCAACGCTACTTATAAAATAAAAAAAGAGCTAGAAAAGAAGTTTGATTGTTCAGGATGTGAATCCTAATTGAAGGATGTAATTTCGATAAGGATAACTACATCTTTAGATGCGGATGTGCTTAGGATACAACGAATGATATATCAATAAACTACACAGATTCCAAAATTCACACAAATTCCGCCTGGCAATGTATACAAAATATTCACAAAATTAACAACCCAGCAGAAACAATAACAATAGAGATGAAAGAACAGTAGAATATCAGCAATGAAATATTGTTATTATCTCCCTTCCTGGTACGTTAGCTCCGCTCAGAATATATCTCAAATGTCGGAAGATTTCCTACAAAATTCAATGCATGCAAACATGACATCAAATGTTAAAATGTCAGAATATAACATTAACAAATTTATGAAATGAAAATATTTCAATATCACACTTGATACAATGACATATTAAATGATGATACTGTAAGGTTAGACAGTCAATATCAAAATAATGGCTACCTTCTACAATACATAAAATCCTGTATCCAGCACAAGTATACCATATTATATGACTATGCGAAACACATAAGAAAATTCACCTCCAAACCTCTAGAACGCAACTAAACTGCATGAAAAAGTCGGTCTTGCCCATCAACCTCGAAAAATTATATATATATATATATATATATATACATATATATATATATATATATATATATATATATATATATATATATTGTATATATATGTATATGTATATGTATATATATATATATATATATATATATATATATATATATATATATATATATATATATATATATATATATAAACATAATTCAGGGATCATCAACTGTTGCTTCACCACATACCGAAATTCAGAAATAGCAGTTAAAGTGCTAAAACTCCAACAGATAGCAATACTTGTAACTCCCAAAGGCAAAACAAGAAGTAAAACAACGAAACTAACCAGTCTTAGTTAATCATAGATGCGTTTCTGGATCAGAATAGTAAAAACCTTCATTTCCTCATCATATATATATATATATATATATATAGTTTTTGCCGAGTATGTGGGCGAGAATGTGTGTATTGGAAGCGAGCGTCGTTGAGTATATACATATAGGCGAATGTACGGATTGGTGCGCTTATGCGAACACTATACACTTTTCTACTCCCTTACCTTTACTCCCTCCCGTTACTTGGCGGTCTATAAGCTCTTTTGTTTTAATAACAGTCAACCACACAGTAGTTTCGCTTTGTTTAACGGTCATTTTCACAGGAATTTTGGCCGGATTAACTGAAGAGATGGCGGCGTGGGTTCCCACCCCGGCATCTGAAGCTCGGAGTTTTATCATGACTACCGAATAAGTGTCACATATTTTTACAAATAAATTCCTCTAGTTACATAATATCGAGGTCTCTTTCTTTCTTTTGTTTTCCTTTCTATCAATATATATATATATATATATATATATATATATATATATATATATATATATATATATATATATATATATATATATATATGTTGTATGTGTATGCGTGTGTGTATGCGTGCGTGTGTTTTTGCTTGTGCGTGTGTGTGTGTGTTGCTTTCTAGAGAAAGCTGTAATGTACATAACCTCACTAATTTACAGAAATTCATCAACAATACTCGGCTCAGATGGATAATAATTCCCATGCACTTATCATGTCCACCTGTCTGCCTCTTGACACCCTTAGAACATATTCTACCACCAAAAGAAAAACACAGATGGAGAGAAAGAAGAGATATACAAGATCAGTAGCTCGAAACCACTTTTAGCTCGTGACAATGTTCGAATCTTCACTTTTTCTTGCGGCCCCTAGTCATTATTACTGAAAAAATTTCAGTTTTTGTATAATTAATGGATAAAGGTAGCAGTAGGTCACTTTTGAGAAATATTAAAAACCTTTCATAAAAACAATAATTTGTAAAATTTATCAAATAATAACGTAATTTTAAATATTAATTGCTTTAAATTAGTTTCTGTATTTTGAAATTTATTTTTTCTTTTATTTCTATGAATATTTAAAAATTGATAATTTGAAATAAAAAGAATTTTTGAGCAAAATTTATGATAATAAATAAACACTTAAAATTTTTTCAAAGGTGACCTGTTTTCTATCAGTAACGTAATAATCTCCATAAAAATATCAATGTCTATTAATTGCACATTTATTCACTATTATTCTATTCCACAAAACAAAAATATTTTGTTGTTTCGATAAAACTCCCATTATAATTATACATTACCTCTCTTATATAACACGGATAAAAAAATTCTCTTGACACCCAGAAAATTAATATATTCTGAAAAAAAAAGTTATTTTTGAGTACAAAAATAAAATCCTTTAGTAAAATAAAGAGCTATCGTAATATCTTTTTACTTGAGTTATTAGTGGAATCCCTTGACTGATGCAGTTTTGTTGGTTTTTCAATATCAGGTTCCACAGTTCTTAATTACAAACGATCGCTTCTACTTACAATTTCCAATCAATTGCAAGTTTTCCATTGTAATAAATAAGTCGGCTAAAATCTGACTGAACAAGAAATGAGGAAGGTAATGAATTATAATTTGGCCTCCCGCGAAAGCAATGGATATTCCATTGCAATTTCACTTCTTGTCCGTAAGTTATTGAGCCCAATATTATGCTTAGCTTGAGTAGTTTGATTACTCAGCAACTGAATAATAGCGGTATTTGCCATCCCATATATG
>NC_142930.1:157141163-157153663 GCF_046866305.1 Octopus bimaculoides | reverse complement strand
ACAGATGCGTGCACATAAAGACAGCAAGACAAAGCGAAAGAGAGAAGAGAAAGAGAGAGGGCAGAGGGAGGAAAGTAAGTGAAAACAGTAAATAAGAAATTTTATAATGGATATATGAAAAAGTAGAAAAATTTTTACATTATTGCATTGCAGCGAACAGTCAAAGCCTGTTCACTGGGGATAATGACAATCTAATTATGAGTCAGATATTTATTTGATGGAACACGAGTTAAAATTTGATAATTTTTTTAGATAAAGAATAAAGAGAAATTTTAATAATTGGGAACAAAAATGTTCATTAGAAATTCTTTATGTTCATATTTCATTTGTACTGATTGTTTAAATTAATTTCAGTTTATTAGTGCATTCGCCACAATATCAGTTATAAATTGAATGAATTGAATTTTATTTTATCACAAATAACGGATTAAAGGACTAATACTAGCAACATATACATTAAGAATGTCCGCCTGTTAAGCCACCGCCGTTATCTTTCGTTCTGTTTCTTGTAGGGTTTATGGTTACAGCATTCCTTGAATTTGAATGTCTTTAGTTGAGTTTCTATTGTAATAGAGAAGTATGTGAAAAAAGTGAAAACTTTCCCTTTCTAACTGTATCTAAATATTTCAAGGCGGTGCCCCAGCATGGCCGCAGTCTAATGACTGAAACAAATAAGAGATAAAAGATGAAAGATTCAATTCATTTGGCAAACAACAATTTCCGCACGCACACAATTTAGTGCGTAAAAGCAGTGTCTACGTTAGCGGTGAACAGCATCTAGCGGTGAACAGCATCTAGCGGTGACGGATGTGATATTTGCTTGTGTAAGTTTGTGTATTAACGGATAATATACGGAATAAAGTACCCAGTAATTTCTAAATTTGTTGAACTTTTCCTGTGAGACGAGAAAGGGATTATAATGGGATCTGTAGGAATTCCCCAAGAAAACCGAGTATTTTTTGAAAACTTAAGAATATATTTCAAGTTTAACATGCTTAGAGAAAGAACAACCTCTAAGGACAACTAGGTGAAATATTTCGATATTTTTGACTACATCAGCATAGTGCAGCTTACCTGTGCATGCAGGTAAGTAATTTTATATATAAGATTTAAAAGCGTTTCCTATAAGCTTAATTTTCATAATTGAAAATCTTAAAACTTGCTACGAGAAATGATTGAAAAGAACACATGGTATGAATACAAGTAATTTGGTTAAGCGACAGCACATTGTTTGCTCACTGAAAGTTACGTCTAAATTTTCAGTAAGAAACGAAAGAGTAGCTAGATCGTTAGCGATTCTCAAGGGATCATTTTAAGAAATACAATACATATAGGGAACACAATGTATGTGCGCGCGCGCGCGTGTAGATAGATAGAGAGATAGATACCGTTTTTGCATTTAGTTAGCAAGATTCTTGATGTGAACTAATGTGTTTAAACAGATTTTGTTGTAGCTCAGGAGGGTCATTATCTTATTAAACACTTTTTTAATTTATTGTTTCTTCATTGTTAAATAAGTTAACCGACTATAGCTAATTTCTTTTTAAACAACCAATCTTTTAACCAAGTAATCAGTAATGTTTATCAAATCATTTCTCTGCCATTTGCGGCATGACAGTGGAGAAGTTGCAAATGGTGACGAAAGGAATTTAAGATAATCGGCTGATCGTTTAATTGAATTAAGCAAATAATCGCTTCGTTGCTTTAAACGTTATCACATTGACGAATACTAAAGAAGTGAAATTGAATCAATGTGCGTGTTTATTATTTCCAATGATTCATTATTAACTTAATGACCCTCTGAAAGTTTAACAATATATATATATATATATATATATATATATATATATATATATATATATATATATATATATATATATACATACATATGTGTGTGTGCCTAACTGTTTGTGATTATACCACATTACCGCTTGACAATTACTGTTATTTTGTTTATGTCCCCATATCGTAGCGTTCCAACATAAGAGACTGATAGAATAAGTACCACGCCTATTAATACTAAGTACTGAGATCGATTTTCTACGATCAAACCTTTCAAGGGGCTGCATAAGCATGGCCGCAGTCTAATAACTGAAACGAATAAAATATTGAAGATTAGATATTAATAAATTCTCACTAAATCATCAAAGATCCTCGGAAAATGTTAATACTTACTCTAACTATTATAACATATTGATTAATAAAATTAAATTTATGACTGATTGCTTCAATTGTACATGTGAATGGGGAAATATATGGTTTGGTCCCAACTGATTCAATATAAATTTTTTGCTGAATGCAATTTGTCATAGCATCTGCAGAAACTCTTATCTGTTTTTTTAAAACTTAAGGGACCGGCAAAATTAATGAATCAAGTTAGAAAGAGAATATAATGGAAAAATAAAAATAAAATTGCAATGAATTATATCGCTTATATTATGGCGTTCCAAGATTTAATTAATAATCTTGACACAACTTTCCATGTGTCATGATACCAAAAATTAATAGAGCATACTTTATATCGTCTGGATATATAGATCACGTTGATTCATTTTGTGTGTGTTTATACATACACAGAGAGAGAGACAACTCGCACACAAGGACACACGCAGAGACACATACACACATACACACACGCGCACACACCCAAACACACACATCATTTCAAGATTTTATCTGACTTTTACTAAAAATCACATATGAGAATGAGTATTAGACTTTACCTACTCACTTTCTATATGATCGAAATCAGTGTTCTTGGCAAAAAAATATTTAGTTTTGAAGATTTTCTGGGCATTGTGATTAAAGATTTCTCTTTGGATGGAACAGTTAATTCAAAAATTAATTTATACTAAATAAAACGGAACAAACACTTGATAAATTCTCATAAGGTATTGATTTTTGCAAATTATTGACTTTCCACCGTTCTGAATTTTGTTTTTATTTGCTTTCATTATTGGAAATATTGGCGCTGATTTTAACGATTCCTTTGTTTCATTATTTAGACTACACTTTTAAAAACATTTTTATTAATAAAATTGTTTCTGAATTTAATGACTCGTGTGGAAAACTTGGAATGATTAATTTTCCTTGTTTTTAAAGTAAAAAGTAATTTATAAAATTGAATTCTTACATGCCACATATATAACCATCAAATTATATCGGTCAAACAACGTTGTTCCAAAATATATGTTTGTTGTTACTCTAGCAATACTTAAAATGTCAAATGCTTACTCTCATAAGGCTTTTTGTTCTCAAAATATTTTGCGGTATTTCTGACGTGATTCATTACTTTTTTATGTTAGAAAGAATGCAACTGATGTATTCGACATTTTATACTCCATTATTTTATGGGTTCCTATTAATGCTTTATATATATATATATATATATATATATATATATATATATATATATAAACCAATTTAATTTGATTCTAAACAAAGTAAAATAACGTTTTTATCTCTTTCCAATATTGAAACAAAAAATAGGATTCACAAAAAGTCAGTTAAAAACCCATAGATAAGGTTCTAATGTACTTCAACAAATAAAGAAAGCAACATCTTGACAATAACATAGTTGATGTGCCGTTTAACTTTCTGAAAATATAAAACGGTATTGTTTCAATATTTAAAGAACAAAGTATAATGGAACTGTAAAGAAAATATATTTATACACTTATATGTATATTCACTGTTTCAATAGAAAATATTGCAAGAATGTAAAAACAGTATTCAGGCTTATTTTACATGATCCCTCTTCGTCCTTTCGCTTTTCTTTATTTTCACACATATACGAACTTATATTTATGAACATATACATTTTAAGTATATATATATATATATATATATATATATATATATATATATATATATATATATATATATATATATATATATATATATATATATATATAATCCAAGAAAGTTAGTGGTTGTGAATCCAACTCACTAAGGGATAATATCTATCCAATATACTGCCGGAAGGATACGCAATTGCACCCCGAACATCGCTTGACAACCGATGCTGGTGTGTCTATGTCCCCGTAACCTAGCGGTTCGGCAAAAGGGACCGATGGAATAAGTACTAGGCTTACAAACAATAAATCCTTGGATCGATTTGCTCGACCAAGGGCGGTGCTGTAGCATGGCCGCAGTCAAATGTTTTAATACTGTGAAATTTAATATAATTTTAATTTTTATAAATTGATTTTAATTGAGTTTTTACCTGTAATTTTGGATTTTTATCCCTTTTTTATCCCTAATATTATTATTATCATTATTATTATTAGTATTATATATATATATATATATATATATATATATATATATATATATATATATATATATATATATATATATATATATATAATACTAATAATAATAATAATAATAATAATGATAATAATAATTTTTATCCCTAATATTATTATCATTATTATTATTATTATTATTATTATTATTATTATTATTATTATTATTATTATTATTATTATTATTATATATATATATATACAAATAATATAAAATCCAAGGAACGAAGTGTAGGAAGATAGTTAGCTTCAAGCAAAGCGTAGTAAATATAAAAAAAACAACATTCAAGGACAATTGTGTTTTATAGAGACGGAAGGTTGTGAATTTTTTCTTGTCGAAGCACGACAGATTGGGAACAGCTCTTTTTATATTTTACGTTGGTCAACCAGAGTTGCCGATTATACGAATAAGAATACAAGAGTTAAGGAATGGAATAAATAAGTTAAGGAATGGAATAAATAAGTTAAGGGCTACATATGTTTCATAGCGAGCGGAACCTCGGAAGTGGTAAATATCCAAGCGAGATGTATATCGCAGGCTACTTTTTACGCCAATGACATCTTGATAAAATGAAAGCTTTCATTGTCGCAAAGAGGTTCATGTTAACACATAGAAGATTCAGTCTGAATGTGTAGAAAACACACTGTGTATATATATATATATATATATATATATATATATATATATATATATATATATATATATATATATATATATATATATATATATATATATATATATGTATATATATACATATATATATATATATAATCCACACATGAGCACTTAGCATTTAGTAGTATTGAAAAGATTGATAATTAGAATCCCATGCATTTAAAGCGGATCGAATCCACAAGGTAAAGAAAGGCTATAAGAGGGTTCAAGTTGAGCGAGCATAGGGTGGGCATAACTGCCTATATATATATATATATATATATATATATATATATATATATATATATATATATATATATATATATATATATATATATATATATATATATATATATATATATATATATATATATATATATATATTAAAATTTAGCTTGAGTTGACTTCCAGTATGATTGAGTTAATAGATACATAAGTTGAAGCTACGGTCTTAGACTGACTGGAATCATATGCCTCGCTTTCTATTTTGCGCGCGACATCAAAGTTCTTTAGAATTTAGCTTTATTATTTCGTATTTTGAATTTTACACTATATTGTATTGCTACAATGTTTGTATACTTGCCACTTCAGATTTTGAATTTCTTCCCTGCTTCAAAATCTAAGCTGATAAGTTTCATAACATCTCACTTCATTCTGAATGACATTAGTCACACTGGATGGTTAGTGACGGAGACAATGATAAAACAATACGTAAACAAGTTTCAATAAATTTTCGCCGAAATATAGCTGAACGGTTAAAAGCTTCGCTTCATATTCACAAGTTTTAAGTGTCATTTCTTCTATAGCCTGGGGGTATACCTAACAGTTGTGACTGAAGATGGGTAGATGGACTGCGTCTATATTTTTATTACAGTTATAATATATACTATGCATATGCATGTGTGTGTATTATGGATAATTTTGTGAATATGAAATTTCAATGACACTCTCGCAGTTTTCAAATAAGTATACTTTGTCGATTTTTAGATGGTTAACTAAATGCGGCTGCATATCATTTGCTGTGTCTCAAATATAATATCACCAAGATATCCTGCATAACAAGATTTTGGTGAGAGCTAACATAACGTGAGGCCTTTCTCTTTCCTAATATAGGAGAACCCTGGTTCAATCATTGTGTCTGTTTTTTTTTTTTAGAGTAATTCCGAATTATTTTACTAAAAAGGGATATGGTTATACTTCAGATAAACTGTCTTTCCACCCAACCCATTATTCTACAACTACTTTAATTAGGACTTCCGCTGTGAAAGGAGATACTCTTACTCATCCTTTGTCTTCTCATTGCCGTTTTTTGCTTCATCCTTCTCGTTTCTGCTCGTAGTTTCTCATGTACGACTGAGCTATTTTCAAATAGAACATACCATATCGCCAGAGTGCATATGTGTGTACGTGTCTGTATATTTTACATATGTATATATAGATTTATACACAAGCATAAACACACGCTTATATATGTATATGTATATATATGTATATATATATATATATATATATATATATATATATATATATATATATATATATATATATATATATATATATATATATATTTGCATCGTTAACCAGCTAAAGGAGGTGTCCGCTTGGAGTTAAAAAATCGCAGTAAACTCCGTTCGAACGAACAGTCATGTTGAAGTGTCTACGAACATTACTTGTTAGTACAACTGTTGCGTTGATCTCTTCGAGAAATTTTAGAATTGTTGCTTGTTGCAAAATGAGCGATTGTATATCGCTTGAAATTCTATATATTGCGAGCACAAGCAATCTGCTGCCATATCTAGCAGACGATGTGTCCAGAACTGCACAAAGGCAGAAATAACCCGTAACCAGGCTAGTCTGCAGGTCCCGTTTCTAGAAGGTAGTAGGGGTTCACTCCCCCTGGTCGCAATATCTCGGATGTAGCTGTGCATCGTTAACCCGTAAGAGGACATGTCTTCTTGGGCTTAACAAAATTCAGTAACGTGCTTTGGAACGGATAGCCATGTTGAAGTGGCTATGAATATTACTTTTACATATATATGAGCGTGAGTTTATGCTCACACATATGAATTGTATATATGAAGTTTTGCGATGCATATATATCCATTATATATTATTTTATTTCCTATCATATTGTTTGTGTAGACGTAATCGTATACAAAACGATGTAACTTTCTGGGGGTGCCCCTAATTTCGATAAAAAAAAATCTATTTGTAGAGGAACACTTACTCTTTTACTCTTGTATATGTTTCAGTCATTTGACTGTGGCCATGCTGGAGCACCGCCTTTAGTCGAGCAAATTGACCCCAGCACTTATTCTTTGTAAGCCTAGTACTTATTCTATCGTCCACTTTTTGCCGAACCGCTAAATTACGGAGATGTAAACACACCAGCATCGGTTGTCAAGCGATGTTGGGGGGACAAACACAGACATACAGACATACAGACACACACACACACACATACACACACACACACACACACACACTCACACGCACACATATATATATATAGGACGGGTTTCTTTAAGTTTGCGCCTACCAAATCCACTCACAAGCCTTTGGTCGGCCCGACGCTTTAGTAGAAGACACTTGACCAAGGTGCCACGCAGTGGGACTGAACCCGGAACCATGTAGTTCGTAAGCAAGCTACTTACCACATACCCACTCCTACGCATTTAAAAAAATGAAAAGAACTCACTGCTGTGCAACACAGTATTAACTTATAAACCTCTAATGCCCTCGGTAGTATATTATGATTATAAAACGAAACATGGTGTTCTTACCAGCAATTAATACATACGTCTCATTTACAGGAATCTGTTTAATATGTAAACTGATCTATCCAACAATGTTACACCGCTGATGTCCGGTGTTATTTAAGCAATGCATCGTGGAGAGTTTTTGGGTTGGGAACGGTACTCAAGAAGGTTCAATGACACCAGAAATATGCATCTACACCCGTTGACCATTCTTCCGTCTTCGATCGCAATATTTAAATAGATGATTTGTATACAAAACTTCGTAAATTTCATTGCTGGCTTTAAATTCTTTCTGTAGAGAAACACTTTAAAAAGTGGAATCAACGCACAACTAACCCCCAAAAGAGGTAACGCATTGACGTATAAACTTTGAATATACATGGTAGTATATTATGGCTGCGAAACAATAGTGTCCCCATTAGTAATTATATATATATATATATATATATATATATATATATATATATATATATATATATATATATACATGTGTGTGTGTGTGTGTGTGTGTGTGTGTGTGTGTGTGTGTGTGTGCGTGTATATGTGTATATGTAAATATATATATTATATATACATACATACATACATACATACATATATGTAACACTAATGTCGCTGAAGTTGAAGATATATTTCCTTAAGATTTAGGTTCTAATTAAATTTGCAGCTGCTTTCCCGTTTTATAGAATTACATCCTTTCCTTCATATTTAGAAACAAATGCATTATACCGGCTAAACAAGATTACAGAAATTAATGCATTTTCTCTTTCAGAAATAACGCAAGTATAATAATGTCCATAAGTAGTAGTCTTCGAAACAACGCGCTTTATTGCTTGAGCTCATAGCACGACACTTTGCACTTTCCTTTAATCCGCATCGTTGAAAGGTAAAAGAATTGATTACCTTTATAGAGCAAAACAAACGATAAAAGTTAATTCTTATTCTTCCCATTAATTTACCACTGTGCTAAAAATATTTAATAACAAATACATTTAGTCAAATTATACTATAATACAGAACCTTCGTAGTTCTCATAGTCACTTTTAATTTCTCACTGAGTATGTACAATAGAGTTACACCGCTGAATTTAGTGGGTGGTTACGCAAAGTATGATGAGTAGTTTCTGGGTTGGGTGCAGTACTGAAGATGGTTCAAAAACACCAGAAATATGAATATATGAACCCATTGCCCATTGTGCTATCCTACGGGTAACATCGCTAAACGGTGATGTGCATAAATACGAACTTGCCCCCAAATCAAACATACTTCTAGCATATTTGGACCCTTAAGGCAGCTAAACAATGTGTTTAGACACGGAGAAAATTTCTCGCTGACAAATAAGTGTAAACACTCTGAATCAACGTGCAGCGCCATTTGATCTGAACGTGGGATGCATGTATTTCGGAGTAGTTATCTCTTCTTCAGTCACAAAAGACGGACGATCGGCGCTGCGAGCTGATATGAGAGTCATTTAGCGCTAATTTGAGGCTCAATGTAAATGATCTACGGAGTGACAGAGCTAAGCAGTGATGTGTATAAATATAAACTTATTATCAATTCAAATATACTTGAGGCAGATTCGAACCCGTTATAAAGCCAGTCCCTGTATTTTGTCATAGACACTTCTCGCTGTTGACAAATATGTGTAATACATTGAATCAGCGTCACCTAGACTGTGGAACGCATATATTACGGGGCCGCGGATAGCGCTGTCAGTCACAGAATGATGATGGAATATCATAAGAGATATTATCTTATGATGTAACTTCTCTCATGTCTATTCGACGCGATGCCCTATCCGGTTCAGTGGCTGAAGAATACATAAATTCTCTGAAATGCGTGTTTTCTAAAGTCTGGCGTTGCGAGCTCAGTACTTATTTTATCGTCCCCTATTGTCAAACCTCCGACATAAGCACACCAACACCTTATCACACAGGCACGCCTGCATCCACACGAACGCATTCACACAGACACATACACACGCATATATGGATGTGTATGTGAATATGTGTGTATGCGTCTATGTTTGTGTTGTGATTGTAATCTTTGTCTCTCTATCCGTATTTATGTTTAAGGCATTAAACAGGGAATATATCACTTAATTGAGTCATAGTGATCGACTATACTTCAGGCCAGTCACTGAAATCAATAAAAATATTTAAGTACAAAAGTTGGAATGATATGATAGAGAAATTGTATATGAAAATAATCTGCATTAAATTTCTTGCAAATGGAAAAAAAAAATCTAGACTGGTTTTCTTATCGTTTGTACTACTTTTTTTCCCCGTAGTTAGTAATTGTCATTTTTAAGGGCAAGAGACAGTGATATTGTGGTATTTATTAGAAAGTGAATCTGCTCCAACTAAACAATCAAAATATAGTCAGTTTGAGTTCAGTGAAAACTAACGACCGCACATCGACATCCACAATAACTACATAAATGAATTGGTAAAATGTCTTCAGATTTAGCATTTTAATTTCCGATACTAACGTACCAATGTTGCAGTCAAGAAATATTTATCAATATATTGCTTTGTATTGTGAGAAGGGATAAAAAAAAAATCAAGAAATCTAAAAAGAAACAAAGAAGATAGCGAGAAAGAGATTGATCGAGAAAATAAAATATAAAATATACAGAGAATGAAACAAAATTCCACGAATAGAAATAAAAGAGATTTTTTAAATTATTTTTTTTTTATGGCAAGTTCTCTTAGTTCAACATAGACTATTTTATGCAGTTTTGTGAAAATAGCATCCGCTTCTCGATAAGATGATGATGTAGTTTGGAAACGTACATCCGCCCTTACAATTGCATTTCAGTCTAATACACGCCTTTTTTTCTTTTTATTTCAACTCACATACTTCAGTCACTTGGTGAACCCGCTCCATCTTGCTTTACTATATTTTTTTCATTTTTTTCCTATTTCACTTTTTTCCCCCGTTGTTCACTGTAACTTACCAACAAGGTTTATTATTAAGTTGCTAAAACATATTTTTTGCTCATTTAGACATCTCGCAAGTTTCCATCTTTCTAGATCCTCCCCTCTCTCATTCTCTGTCTGTCTGTCTGCCTGTCTCTCTGTCTCTGTCTCTGTCTGTCTGTCTGTCTGTCTGTCTGTCTCTCTCTCTCTCTCTCTCTCTCTCTCTCTTCATTTATCAAATTTTCACACGTGACCATTGTTATTGGTGATAGTGTCTGCAATGCATACAATAATACACCTGGATCGGAAATGACAATAATGGTATCATAACATGACCCAGTAGCCTTCTAGCTGCGCTGCAATATCATTTTACTCACGAACCTCTTCACGGCCGTTCACATTCCCCTACCATCTTATCCAAATTAGAATTACAAGACAAAAATGTTTTGAATTGGTTTTTACTCCGTTATTTCTAATTAGTTTTGTAGTAGCATTCTTAAACGCAATTACTAAATGTATAGACGCCTCCATACATAAGTACATTGACGCACAAATAAACATACGCATAATGTATAGTCACTGTAAATTTTCAGTGCAGAGGTATTTGCTGAATTGATTTCGATATTGTTACACACAATCATCACCAGTTTCTTACATGTAAATTCTGCCTTCCTTTTTTTCTTTATTCGTATCTTTGTTTTCGTTATTCTTTTTTCCTCTTTGGCACAAAACTTTCGCAGAGTTATTTTAACTATTTACAAATAAAATACTTTAGAAGGAAATTAGGGACCAAATTAAGCAGAAGCTTACTTCTTTCTATAGGATTGGTTTCCGTACTGTTTCGGCAACAATCTTTTGTTGTTATAGTGTAACACACACACACACACACACACACACACACACACACACACACACACATACACACACACACACACACACACACACACACACACACGTATATATATATATATATATATATATATATATATATATATATATATATATATATATATGTATGTATTATATTTGTTAAAATCGGTTCGTCAGCATGACTAAAATAAGAGCAATAAAAGAGGAAAGTATATTGAGTATTTTCACTTGTCATTGGTGAAAAGAAAGCGAAATTGATCTAATTGAAGATTTTAAAAAAAATCGGTGCGCTTCTGGAATATTCTTTATGAACTTCGATACCCGATTGATATATGATGAACATATTTGAAGACAATGAAACAGAACAATTTAGTGCACCATGTTTAGGGTTATATTTCACTTTATGTACAATGACAACTGTCGACAATTGCACGTTCTAAGCCTTTAGCTATCAGCCAACGATCTTTTATTTATCTCGATAAACCGTTCCAGAAAAAGTATGATGATAATGCAAAATTGGATTTGGGTAGGGTTGTCTTCTTCCCTTGAAATTCATTGTGGTAAAATTGTTTCGTTTCGTTTAGTTATTTTAAAGCATAATTGAATAATAATTCATTATAAGCCACTCAAATTTATTCGGTCATTTGTGTCAGGATGGAGACTCAACAAAACTTCTCTTAACAGTATCGAATAATCCTAAAGAAAATGCTTATACAGAGGACTAATTGTTCTTCATGTAATGGGAAATAGTTTGCTGATTCACAGGACTAAACGAGATGATGTTTTCATCGGCGTAGAAAAAGAATAATAATAATAAAAAAAAAACTTAAGCAGGACATATCAATAGCAGGAGAGGCAATTGTTGAATGTAAGTCAAGAAAGAATGGCAAACAATAAGAAAGAGTTAGACTGCAGAGGAGGACACTGAGAAAGCGCGAGATATATGGGACGACGTCAAATGGTAACATCAAGAATAAGAACTAAA
>NC_142930.1:157136163-157138663 GCF_046866305.1 Octopus bimaculoides | reverse complement strand
AGACAATCTCTCGGATACTCTACACCTTGACCACGGTGTAGCATCTGTTATGTGACAGCTGGAGGGAGTATAGGCTGCAGCAACGCTACACTAGTCTGGCACTAATTCTCTGCTGTTAAGAGCACTATGATGTTTTGAGTTTTCATCAAATGCAGGATGGGCCCTACTGGTCTAAGAATGTTACCACTATATTATGACAATAACTAGGCAGGCACAAACATTAACACAGACATACACATACACCCATACATACATACCTAGACATGAGGCTGTATGACCTCATGTTTATGTGTATGTACTTCAATCTGAGCCTTGGAAATGTGTATATATGTGTATGTGTGGAGATAAACGAAAGTAAATAGACCAACAAATCATAGAATGATCGCGGGGCATTTCAATATGTACTTTTCTCGTATTCTGTATATTTTATCGTAAGCGAATGTAGTCATTATACTGGACAATAACCATTATAATACTAGCAAGAAGAATAAAACCTATTCTACTCTAAATAATATGGTACAACTTCTAAATCCCCGACTTATACCGATGCATTATGAATAAAAACAAAAATTCAATGAATTTTATTTCGTAAAGCGCGTGATCCGGATAAGAGATATAACCCTTACATAAGTAGTGTAACACGTGTAAGTATTCAATCACGTTGGCTAAACGGTTCACATTTCATGCATTTTGCAATTCCATTGATCTGGAGGTAGAATTAATAGCGCTCCCTTGTCGGAACAAAATATATGTCAAAAACAAACAGCTGCAAAAGCGTAAGCTACCGAAAACTAAGTTCTTGTAGTTTTCGATATCCATTGCCAAGTTTTGAGCGCGTTCATTTGAGCGATGAGAAATAGAACGAAGTTGAAGTGTGTAACGAGGGGCAAAAGAGAAACATTTCTTATCCAACATTCAAGGTTATCTGTTCCTCCAATTGACCACATTTACTGCCAAAGAATGATTTATTTAGATGTTTCAATATACGAAAAAGAAAGCTGGCGGCGCGCTGGCAGAAACATTAGCACGCCGGGCGAAATGCTTACTGGTATTTCGTCTGTCTTTACAATCTGAGTTCAAATTCCGCCGAGGTCGACTTTGCATTTCACACTTTCGGGGTCGATAAATTACGTACTAGTTGTGTACTGGGGTCGAGCTAATCGACTAGCCCTCTCCTCAAAAGTTTTGGTCCTTGTGCCTAGAGTAGAGAAGGATATATGAAAGAGAAAGTTCGATCTTTTAGATTCAAGACTGGAATTTTCTGGAACGTGATAATAAAGGTTGAGTTTTCTGTACAGACCATGTTAAATATAGAGAATGCTTCTTATAAAAGCACTAGGAACTGAAGTAGATTCAGCACGCAAATAGTTTGTAAATGAAATATTTTCATTATTGGTACACGAAAACAGATGCTCTAGTATTGACTTTGATTAATAAAGACAATATATATACATATATATTCAGAGCACTGAAAGAAATAATAATGTTTGAGAGTTTTCCTGTAGGTTTGAATAAATAATGAGCGCAGAGATATCGGAAGTAAAGATATTTTCATAAAGAAACCATGTAAATGCATAAATTATATCACTTATCATTTTTGCAGAAGAATTCCACCAACCATAGAATTAATTTCAGCAAATTGAAATGTCCAAGCGAAATAATTTAATGAGCTTCTGTATGTATGTAAATACGTATATACAGGAGGTCATGTTTACAGGAGATGTGGGTTCGACTCCGACGGATAGCTTTCGACTTCTTATATCAAAGAAGTTTGAACCAAATATTTACATGGTATTATTTATACTTTTAATTGCTTCGAGATTCACCGCTCCTAAAAGAAATTATTCCATATTCTTGAAGTTTCCAATTTTTATGGAGTCAACAATATGTGTGCATATGTCTGTGTGTGCGCGTGTGTTTATGTGAGTGTGTGTGTGTATATGTATGTATATATATATATATATACATACATACGCGCGCACACACTCACACACACACACACACACACACACACACACACACACACACACACACATATATATATATATATATATATATTATATATATATATATATCCGTGAGACTTTGAGGTTGGAAACGCAACCAACTAAGGGATATTACCTATCCAATATACTGCTGGTAGTGTACCCAGTTATTAATACCCAAGTTCTGGTTATTGCGTGGCAGTTTCGCAATCGAGTGTCATATATGAGCGGGGGTAAAATGTGGTTTACCCTCGAATTATACGGCAAAAAAAAAAAAGATGGAGGGCATTCAAAAATGACATACATCAGCTGGCAGACATTCTATTATGTCTATTTATTTCAAAACAAAATGGCGTATTATAAGCATACATACACATTATAAGCATACATACACATGCAAACACTGTGTACTACTCATACATATACTAGTGATACATAAAATGGTAAAGAGAGATTAAGAAGATGGCCTCATGATTGCAAATCTACCTTCTTGAAAAATTGGATATTCACACATT
>NC_142930.1:157071163-157131163 GCF_046866305.1 Octopus bimaculoides | reverse complement strand
ACACACACACATATATATATATATATGGAGAGAGAGAAAGAGAGAGAGAGAGAGGCACAGACATGACTGTGTAGTAACAAGTTAGCTTCCAAACCTCATGGTTCTGGGTTCAGTCCAACAGCGTGAAACCTTAAGCAAGTTTCTTGTACTTATAGCCTCGAGTCAACCAATGCCTTGTGAGTGAATTTGGAAAACGGAAACTGAAAGACATCCATCGCATATTTATGTTTCTGCGTGTTTATTTATGTGTGTATCTTTGTGTACACTACCATCGCTTGACAACCGATGTTGGAGTGTTTCTGTCCACATACAATAGCGGTTCAGCAAAAAAAAAAAGACTGATAGAATAAGTACTAGGCTTTCAAAGAATAGGTTCTGGGTCGATTTCTTCGACTAAATAACTCTGTAAGGCGGTGCTCCAGCATGGCTGCGGTTAAATGAATGGAACATGTAAAAGAATAACAATATATATATGTATATATAAAGAAAGAACGCAAATAGGTTAAAGTTCATTATAGCTGTTTCAGACGCGTCTTTTGATTGTTTACTTCACGAAAAAACCGTCTTCTTCAGGTGAATTAAAATTTTAAAATTCACAACGTGGTCCCCGTATGCTCATGTAGAACTATAGAGCTGGTGATGTTTTTAATCTCGTGAGCATTTGTGAATCATCTGGTGTCTCAGAACTGTGCCGGTTCCTAAAAAGACCGAACTCGTTTTACGATTTGCGCGTTTTACAAATCAATTTTCCCTATTGAAATTAATTAAAATATAACTAATCCGTTCCAGCCGACCAAAACCACCCAAAAGTCATTTTTTATGCGTTTTAAAACAGAAAAGTTGTAGTTACAAGGAAAATGACAATTATACAATCTTGATAAAAAAGAATGGAAAAGAAACATATAAACTGGTTTTAGTAATTTAATTACTTTAAAGATGGGACGAATTGTACACTAGGAAGAGGATGGAGCGGGGAAGGGGAGGGTTATTGTTTGGAGGATTATTAAGACTTCAGGAAGAACAATTTCTCGCGTTTTCTCTCTTACCGCTTAATTTAGGCTTTTTGGACACATTTTGTTCATTTTTCATACTGGCAGGTCGTTTCATTAGAAACATCAAAAGAAGTCTGCTTTTCCCTGCCTTTCGAAATGTTACAAAAATGTGCCAGAACAGTGTTATTAAATAAAGCATCTGCACGACCGGTAGCTACTTTATCAGGATGATATTTTTCTACAAATTCAGAAGCATAATCCCACATTGAAATAGCTTTCTCTACTAAGCTGTACTCCACCGGGATACCAATCTCTTCCACCGCATGCTGCTGTTCCTGAAACTATCTGTCATCAGCTCCTTTCAGGGTTCCTCGACGAGATTGTTAATGTCCCCATCACGAACCTCGAGACCTATGGACTTGCGAAGAGATCTCCTCGGCTACAGGTGTCTCGGATTCAAACCCCTCGAAATCTCTTTCAGACACGCAGTCACGCCATAGTTTCCTCCTTGCAGAATTCAACGTTCTCCCTGCCAGGCCATATCGATGATTTGCAGGCAGTTAACAATATTGTAGTGCTCCTTCCAAAACTCACGAGGGGTTAGATTTGCGTTTTCGGTGACTTCAAAGCACCAACGAAACAGGTATCTGGTGTAAAAGTTCTAAAAATTAGAAATCACCTGTTGGTCCATGGGCTGCAATATAGGAGTGGTTTTTGCGTATAGAACTTCTTTGAATTTAAATTCATCCAGAATATCGTCTTCAAATTTAGGAGGCTGAGCAGCAACTTTGTCGAGGATGAGGAGGGTGTTGAGAGGATGAGGAGGGTGTTGAGAGGAAGATCATTCCCCAGAAGCTACATTTTCACTGCTTTTCCGAAGATAAGGTTGACCCACTCGGTGACCCAGGTTTTAACCTTTGCCCTCCTTATGACCTGCAACTTCTTCAGTATTCTGTGTGACATGAGCGCTCATGGATTTTCGGAATGGCAGACAAGGAGCAGCTTGATCTTCAAGTCTCCACTAGCATTTGCATAAAGGGCGAGGATTAACCTATCTTTCATAGGCTTGTGACCAGGCATTTTCTTCTCCACTGCAATTATGTACGTTCTTCTGGGCATTTTTTTCCAAAAAAGGCCAGTTTCGTCACAGTTGAAAATCTGTTGTGCTTTGAGCTGAGAGAAAACATACACGAAATCCTCAGGTGTCTGCTTCTCCAATCCTGACAATGCTATGAACACCAGCCGTCTTCTTGAAATTATGGATCCAGCCGCAACTGGCCTTACATGTATTTGCTGGTGTCTCCTCCATCGATGTTCTAGGTTTCTGCTTCAGGAGATACCCATACAGCGCTCGTGTTTTCTTACAGATGATGGTCTCTGTAATTGTATCCCCTGCGAGTTGCTTCTCTATAGGAAGTTGATCCACAGGAAAAGCAATTTTTCCATCTATTTGCGGACAGATATCCGTTGTTTGGAAAGCCTGGAGACGCCCTCTGCTGTTGTAACGGCCTTGATTTCATCCTTTTTCTTCAGGAACATGCACATCGTCGACGTGCTGCGGTCGTATTGGCGTGCTGTGTCCTCTATACACACTCTTCTCTCATGTTTAGATGTTTTGAAAACAGCTTGCACGTGCAAGTGCTACCAGTCAAGAACTCCGCATACCGGAAGCCAGCAAGTGTATGGGGTCATCAGGAGAGAATGCGCGCTGTTTCGCGGCCTACCTCTCGACAGCATCAATGCGCACCGGCCCCCTTCACTGATATGAGGCCCCGCTTGCTAGATCAACTGGTTATTAAATAAAGCTCAATATTTCTCTAGCCATCGCTCATTGACTCTTTTTAACCAAATCCAGTGGCAAACCTTCTCCACTGTAGTTTGGATATCGGTCATGGTGGTATTTACCTTACGATGAGTTAGGCCTAACGATAACAACAGTTGTCTCACACAATCTTTCGAGTCCGAGCCGCGTCCATGTTATCTTCATGAAGAATCGTTATCTCGACTAGATTTACAACTTTCTTTCCTTCACACCACATTAAAATATCCGGTATTTTCCTTCTTCAAGTCTATCGTAATAAGCTTTTTCTTCTGAGCTCTGTCCTTTGTGGTAACCTTCTAAGGACCCATTAACACAACTAATTATTATAAAATAATAGCAAAAAATGCACAAAACAAAAACAAAATAACACTGGGAAAAACATAACAGGGACGCTGCCGTAACGAGATAAACATGTAAACTGAGCGAGTGAAGGCTGCGCTTAGGAGAGCGTGTGCGAGATCAGTGCTGACTAGCGGTCGCTTGTATGAAGCTCGCTCGTATAATGGTGCACTCGTACTACGAGGTTCTACTGTATATGTATATTCCACAAAATAGACACAAACATATTATTTCTGCAGCGAAGTGTAGGCCTTACATTATCACCTCTCCCCACAGATGCACGTACAACACTTCCAAAATTCTACTTAAACACTTTGCCAAGGTAATTGAATGTATTTATGCAAATCATTAAAAGAAATACATATTAACAAAAATAGCAAGAAATTCAATAGCATCATTAGGGATGAGTTTAGAAGTGGAGCAGTTATAAGTGAAATAAGTACAGGAACACAGCATCTATCACGATCGGATGAAGTTCACTTTACACGCTAACGCTGTATTCTCTACCACAAGTCAGAGTCGTTAAAATGCTTAACAACAGAGACAGTGGTGCTATTAGTGTAAATAGCTAAAGGGATGCTACATAACGATGCTACGGATGGCACTAAATATGAAATGACAGCAACATATGACAAATGAATGCCTTTATGGAGAACGGCCGAAACTTACCGAAAAGATCAGGCAAAGATAGCTGACATTAACCAGTCACTGGGTGCGCTACCCTCTACTGCAAGCATACAAATTAAGCTAGTGGAACTCATTTCATGGTGATGTAAAAAAGAGGAAAACATCGCTACATTTACATCGACAACCTGATTGCAGATACCGGCCTGGTATGTATCCAGTAATGTATCCAGGAGCCAGAGGCAGTGATGATGAACTGAAAAGTGTGGTAGTTGAACTCTCTTGCTGTGTCCCGGGCTGGGACCCGGCCATAAAAATAGTAAGAGAATACTCTTAATGCAACACTTAAATATATGCAATTAAGAATGGCATTTTATAATTTGGAACCCGATCTTCAAGTAGCCAGAGATTCGGCGTTTGTTTTTATAATTCTTCCTTCCTTTAAAGAAGAGAACAACCAGAAACGTTACTGCGTCCGACTAAATGTTTAACAGTATTTCTTCCGGTGAGCTGGCAGAAACGTTAGCACGCCGGGCGAGATGCTTCGCGGCATTTCGTCTGCCGCTACGCTCTGAGTTCAAATTCCGCCGAGGTCGACTTTGCCTTTCATCTTTTCGGAGTCGATAAATTAAGTACCAGTTGTGTAATCGACTTAATCCCTTTGTCTGTCCTTGTTTGTCCCTTCTATGTTTAACCCCTTGCGAGCAATAAAGAAATAAGTATTTCTTCCGGCCCTGTTCTTTTGATTTTTATTCCAAGTTCAAATATAGTTGAAGTCAACTTTGCTTTTCAATCTTTTGAGGTCGGTTAAAAGAATACCATTCGCGTCTACGTAATCGACTAGATCACTCTCCTTAGAATTGCTATCCTTTTACCAAAATTAGGACGAATCCCTTTTCCTGGCAGAAACGTTAGTACCCCATGTGAAATGCTTAGCGGTATTTCGTCTGTCTTTACGTTCTGAGTTTAAATTCCGCTGAGGTCGACTTTGCCGTTCATCCTTTCGAGGTCGATAAATTAAATACCAGCTGCGTACTGGGGTCGATCTAATCGACTATCCCTATGCCCCAAAATTTCAGGCCTTGTGCCTAGAGTAGAAAAATAATTAATCTTCCTTTCTTTATTCACAAAATAGATCTGTGTATATGTTGAGAAGAGATGGTCCAAGGAAGAAAATGACACAAAAAGCAAAAAGTAAAAACGCCGAAGCAAAACCAAACAAACAAGTCCAGTACTCAACTCAACAATCGGAGCCACATTTAAAATTTAGGCTGACGAAGGCGGCGAGCTGGCAGAATCATTAGCACACTAGGCAAAATACTTAGCGGCATTTAGCCCGTCTTTACGTTCAGAGTTCAAATCCCGCTAAGATCAACGTTGCCTTTAATCATTTCGGGGTCGATAAAATGAATACCAGTTGAGCACTGGGGTCGATGAAATTGACTAAACCCCCCACTCAAAATTGCTGACATAGGGTCAAAATTAAAAATCAGTATTTTGGCTGACAACTAAGAATGATTTTCCTTGACTCGTTTCAAATGTTCTCAGATGAAAAATCTGAGTAGAAATCTATATCGTTTATCTTTCTTTAATTCATTGGACTGCATCCATGCCGGAACACTGCGTTGAAGGGCTTCAGTTGAACTAATCAATTTTTAATTGTGTTAAAATTGTGATTCGTATCCAACCTGTCTATTTTCCCGAATCGCGAAGTTACGGAGACACAATGAATGATGAGTCCAACAAGAGCCAATGTTCGTGTTTATAATTTTAGCGAACAAACTGTTTACTGATCTATCAACGATGGAAAAGCAATATTTGATAACTGTAGCGACATTACTTCGTATATATCTGCAGTTAAAGATAATTATTTGTCTCTAAGACAGTGTTTAACACGACATAAGTAACAAGTATCAAATATTTAGCTGAAGATACTAGATATACTACCGATACCTCCTGAGAAACAATATCATTGTCAAATAAACTGCTTCCATATGCGATTTGAAACTTGATCATGTTTTGTGTTCATAATTTTTTTTTTGTGAAAGGACATTAAAAAATCCCCTCCAAAACAAAATCTTTATAAGGCGCAAAAGTGGCTGTGTGGTAAGTAGCTTGCTTACCAACCACATAGTTCCAGGTTCAGTCCCACTGAGTGGCACCTTGGGCAACTGTCTTCTACTATAGCCTCAGGCTGACCAAAGACTTGTGAGTGGATTTGGTAGACGGAAACTGAAAGACGCCCATCGCATATATATATATATATATATATATATATGTGTGTGTGTGTGTGTGTGTATGTATGTATGTATGTGTGTGTATATGTTTGTGTGTCTGTGTTTGACAACCGATGCTGGTGTGTTTACGCCCCCGTAACTTAGCGGTTCAGCAAAAGAGAGACTGATAGAATAAGTACTAGGCTTACCAAGAATAAGTCCTAGGGTTGATTTGCTCGACTAAAGGCGGTGCTCCAGCATGGCCGCAGTCAAATGACTGAAACAAATAAAAGAGTAAAAGAATAATCCAATACCTACAATCACACAGACGCTTATACGTACCTGCACGTATATATATATATATATATATATATATATATATATATATATATATATATATATATATATATATATATATATGTGTGTGTGTGTGTGTGTGTACATATAATGTGTGTGTGTGTATCCTTGTATTTATGCACACATACGCTCACGCGCATACACACACACACACAAACACTCACGCACATATATATAATACAAATATATATGCGTGTGTGTGTTTGGGCATAAGTATATGTATAAGAAGGTGACGATCACATTACTATATAAGTAGTTTGTGGAAGAGATCGAAAGTAATATTTGTTTTAAATATGTTGTCAAAGTCTCTGAAATAACAATTTATATTGAGTTGCAATATTTTTGCTGATACATTCAAAATAGATAAGTAAGATCTATTCACATCTCTCTCTCTATCTATCTATCTATCTATCTATCTATCTATCTATCTATCTATCTATCTATCTATGTGTCAGTATATATTTACGTAGTAATACATTTATATATATGGATGTGTATTTAATTATTCGTATCTGTGTGTATACACACATATATACATATATATTGAGAGGAAGAGGGTAAACATAGCAAAATACGTATTCTGATACTGGTTGCTAACATTTATATACTATAATAATACATTAATACAAGAAACGGATATATATATATATATATACAAACGCATACAGCAATATAACAGCGCATACATATATATATATATATGTATATATATATATATATATATATATATATATATATATATATATATATATATATATATATATATATATATTATATATATATATATATATATATATATATATATATATATATATATATATATATATATATATGTGTATATATATATATATATATATATATATATATATATGAACATAAATATACACATACACAAGCAAACACAACACACGCACGTATATATGTATGTCCGTATGAATGCAAGTATGTTTGCGTTGGAAGAAAGACACAGCACATACACACACAATCAAATCATCTATGTGCGCAATCACACAGTGATAGGTACATAAGTACAGCTAAGATGACTGGTTTCCGTTTGAAAGATGTTGTTGCCACCGGGTTTTCAATAGTACAAATCGATGGGGTGCCTTGTACTAAACTAATTTTATAATAGACTTTCAGACATTACACGAAATTTCACCAAACATTTCACCTGTTTCACATTGGTAGTAACACTGACAGAACAACTCTTATTCAGAAATAAACAAAAGAACATCTATTAACACCTTACTAAACATATGAACTAGTAAACTGAATTTTCGAAAAGTTCTAACAATATTTCAACTAAATTATTTTCTCATGATTTGATTTTTACACGTGATCGTTGAGTATGTGTGATCTGTTGCAGCACTGTGGTTTATTTTACGTGAAATAATAACACGGCTAATCAAATAGAAACTACATTCGAATGAAGTACATGTATCTAAGTGTAGTTTATGTTTACTGCGATGATAAATAGAAAAATACCTCTCATTAACGTGTTTACGACATCATTAACCGTGAGAATATATATTTTGATTGAATGTTCAACTAACTCTGACCACAGTAGGTGAATGGTTAATATAATCTACTGCTAATGTTATCTCTGCCTCTAGGCACGTAATTTTCCTTTAATTACCACGCTGCATTAATGTACTCAATATTTTTTTTTTCTTTAGATTTTCTTTCCGTCTTTCTTTATTCCTATTATTTTTGCTATGTTTGTTATGTGACGCACCATTCAGAGAAGCTATAAAGCGTCCATTGTTAAAACTGGGTTCGTAAACTTATATCATTTGTAGGTTCTCTCAATTGTACAATACTTTATTAATTCGATGTTTATTCTAATTTAAAATTAGACAGCACAACAATGAGATCAATTATCTCGACTCTGGGGTTTTTACCTCTTAAAACATTACCGATCACTTTTAGAACCAATGGTAGTCAAGTCAATTATGAAACGAAGTCTTTTCAATATTCTGTAAAGTTGTTTGTGAGCCAGACATTAACTAGTTTTTCGATAGTGTTAACCCCTTAAGAATCGTGTGAAATATTCAAAGGAAATATCTTTATCGATTCTACGTTTTCTATTATTGCTTAGTCTGGGAGGGACGACAATACCCATATCCATGAGACTAATGGGTGAAACTTACTCTCAAACAAGTGATGTAACTCGAATGCTTGCAACAAGGTGTATTCCGATAAAGACACTCAAGGTGCCAACTGATGGCGTCAAACCAGGTGACGAATAAAGTCTATTATCTAAGCAAAGGCTTTCTGTTCATGTGCAAATCCGACAGAAGTTAGCGATCGTGGAAATCTATGCCAAAGTCCCAAAATTCCTGATTTTTCCTTCGTAAGGTACAACAGTGGTTTTCCTTTCACTTTCTTTGCTTATCTGTAGTTACTCCTCTAGTTTCATGCATTTTTGAGCTTCGAGCTTCTCCTGAGATAATAGCTTAGTCTTGGCTAACACACACACAGGTAGCTACACGTTTTATTAGTACATGTCCACATTTTGGTGGATCTTAGTAACATACGTCTTAGAGTCAGGCCTCCTTCCGAATCCTGTATGCTTCAGCTACAGGATCATCTGCTGGTTGAACAATAATTAGGGCTCATGTCTGGCAGCATCGTCCGTGGGTCAGAACGGGCCTCAGATATCAAGATGAAACAAAACATGGAATCCCTCTGTTGTAAGCAGTTTCTATAAGTCTCCTACTGGTTTACCTATTATTATATACCTTTTGAATTTAGTGGATCTAACGGAAGCAAAACGTTACCTAAATATATGAGAATATTCTTCAGTCGTGAAGTCTAGAGACTGCAGTAGGCTTTAATAATGTTTTATAAGCAAAATGTTGCAGTTGTTTGAATCTTCAAACAAATTTAGACATCAAAAGAAAACAGTACTATCACTGCACGTAAGAAAGTAAAAAACAACTTCTACTTGTCATTGGAGCTGGTACTATATAAAAAGCACTCTGTACCTCTGTAAAGTGGTTAGCCTCAGAAGGGCATCCGACTGTAGAAACCATGTCAGAAGAGACAACAGACTTGCTGAGTTTCCCGGGCGTTAAATGATGACGATGATGAATGATATATATATATATATATGTGTGTGTGTGTGTATGTGTGTGTATGTGTGTGTGTGTGTGTGTGTGTTTGGGTGTGTGTGCGTGATGGTGATGGCTGAAATGCCTTGATTCACAAAGTCTGGTCGATTTGGACTAATTTAGGGCTAAACAATTCTATTATGAGCAACAACAATAAAAACAACACAAACCTACATTACCTAATATACTCTAAATAATAGATCAACTGGGCGTGCTTCACATACGCTTTGCGGCTTCAAAACCTGTATGTCAAATCACCACGATAGGACACATCTTCATCACACAAGAATACGACTAGCCACATGAGAATGTATAAAACGTGTGATGACAATACTGTAGAAAAGAATGTGGAAGACATGATGTAACCAATGGTCCACGAATTATCGATAGAATGTGCTCCGAGACGTTCACGCTGCAGTTATTCGATGGTAGCAGATTCTTTCTTGAATCTAAACTGGATGGTTTTAATGCCAGACATGGTCGTGCGTTGCTATTTTTCAATAGAAATGAACACTGTTCATTGAAATGAAAGGGCCATTCTTTGTTAGATTTACATGTATGTAGGCTATATAATGAGTCATTCTTAACAACCCCGAAAACGGTGTTGTTAAGAAAAGCTTGTACTCGATTTGATCTGCTGTTAGTGAAAGAGACACAACGCTAGTTAAGCAGTAACAGTGGGGTAGCCTCCGACCTATGGCACACTGTGTATTATTTCCATGGATTGTAAAACAGGGTGTCCACACGGTCTGGGTACATGGAGTAAATAAAATCATAACATAAACAATTAAATATAACAAATAACAATTTCTTAAAGTATGTGTTAATTGAGAACAATAGTAAGTGTTCATGTATGAGTTGGTAAGACTTATGAACAGGAGAAGGTTTGGGAGTAGTTTCTCCGAGGTTGCTTATTACTGAGTTGGACATTTGAGAGGAGTGCTGAATTTTCAAAGGATTTAGCTGAAAGTTAGAAAAAAAAAATAAAAGAGAGAAAAAAATAATAAAAGAGGCGCAGAGGTGCCTTAAGTAGCTTGCTTACCACCCACATGGTTCCAGGTTCAGTCCCACTGCGTCGCACCTTGAGCAAGTGTCTTCTACTATAGCCTCAGGCCGACCAAAGCCTTGTGAGTGGATTTGGTAGACGGAAACTGAAAGAAGCCCGTTGTATATATATATATATATATATATATATATATATATATATATATATATATATATATATATATATATATATATATATATATATATGTATGTGTGTGTGTATATGTTTGTGTGTCTGCGATGCTGGTGTGCTTACGTACCTGTAACCTAGCGGTTCGGCAAAAAATGACCGACAGAATAAGTACTAGGCTTACAAAGAATAAGTCGTGGAATCGACTTGCTCGACTAAAGGCGGTGCTCCAACATGGCCGCAGTCAAATGACTGAAACAAGTAAAAGAGTAAATGAGATTTCTTGCAGAATCTTATTGCTGTTGTCATTCATGTCAGCACTGAATAAGAAAAATCTATGATGGAAGACATTTTCAGTTGTGATTAATACAACATATTCTTCTGTGTACCATGTTACTGAATGCCTCTTTCAGTTGTTATGGTAGTAGAGTGTAATTTGAGGGAAATTTGTTTGCTATGTATATCAGAAGTGAGTTTATTCATATTATTCAGTATCTCCAGGCACGAGCTACTTACTGTAGAGTGTAAGAACTGCCCAGTTGCTAGAAGTGGTTGACTATATTTTGCATCTCGGAGGGTATGTTGAAGGCATAGGTGCAACTTTTGCCTCTCCATTAAAATTAATTTGGCTCACATTGTGCACGATTTATAATAGTAATTTCTAACATTGGTACAGTGAGAATCGTGGGGAGGAATATAGTTGTCTTCTGACTGGCTTGTATAAATTATTTAACCGTATTTAGAGTCAAATTTATAGAGGCGTTAGAAAATAAATGCTGCAATGTGATTTATCCGAAACTCTACCGACTCTGTTTTGTAAATAAAGTGATCCATTACTTTTTTTTACAAAAGTACTTTATCGAAGGTATTTTATACGCGCATAACTTTTAGCGTTCAAACAGGATGATGATGATGTACTCAGAAAGTTTCCCAACTTGGTTTTATAACTTTTAACAAATTTGATGATATGCACTAAGAAAGTTTCCAAATCCCGCCCGCCTCCACCCCTTTTTTTTTATTATTAGGAATTCAATTTCAGGGGGAAAAAAATAATAAATAGAGAAAGAAAAATAGCCAGGAAGGAAATCTTTCCTCTCAGTTAGTATCATGGAACTGGTGTCGCTAACAGAAAGCAAATTTCAGCAAGATGAGTCACCATCGTTTAGCTTGAGAAACATAGTTATTCGTTTATCGACAGCTATGTGAAGTTACTAAATAAAATATATGGCTGAAAAACCAATACTTTATGTAAAGCATTTGTGCAATGTGAATGGATAAAAAGTGCATGTAGAAAGTAGCGAGGGAATTATATGTTATTACTACATATAAATTAAGCTAGCTTTTATATGAGTTTACACAAATAAAGCCTAATTTTCTTATTAGAAAGCCACATACACATACAGGCATAGAAACACACATTCTCTCCCAGCCATATATCCGTATATCTATCTCTTTTTTTCTTTTATTCCTGTTTGCTCGTGTATATATTATTATACCTTATATTGTTCACACAGCATGCAACAAGGACAATAAACAGTGCAACAATAAATTGTAGGCAAATCCAATCTGTGACCGGATTTATTATATTCTCTATTTGTTGCAAATTACATCAGTTATGTCGACAATGAAAGGGTATATGTATGGTCGCTTTGATTGACTATCAGACGACCAGCAGAGAGAGTTGGCAGTGTCGTACCCAATAACCGAAACAATTGTTTTTCATGCAGTTGACATCTATGTGTTATTTATTCGCTAATTTTATTTTACTTTCCAACCAGTGTACAATACTTTACGGTGAGGTGTATGAGTCTGAATAAATTTGTATGCAGTGGAGGGAAGAGTAAATAAGGCGATCTAGAACTATCGCGTAGTCGGTGTGGTAACTCCTCCCACAGCAGACGAATTTATCCAAACTTACAAACTTTACTGTGAGCCATTACCGATTTCCTCGAACTGATATATATATATATATATATATATATATATATATATATATATATATATATATATACAGAGAAAGAGAGAGAGATAGAGAGAGAGAGAGAGAGATAATAATATTAGGGAAACATTCCATTCCATTGTAAATCTTGTTTAAATTATAACCATTAAATTTATATAGAGATATATATAACCTCGGCAGTTCTCAGGCGGTTCTACTGGCCAGTGTTGGTGCTGCCACCTACGGTTGCTTTCGGAGTAAGAGAAGGAAAGAAATAGAATTGACAAAGAAATAGAAGGAAGAGTGAAGTCTCCCTCAGCGATTCTCTCCCCTTAGAGGGAGACTTCAACTCTTCTTTCTATTTCTTCGACAACTCTATTTCTCTCCCTCTCTTACTCCGAAAGCAACCGTAGGTGGCAGCACCAACATTCGCCAGTACAATTTCCTATATATGTACACACACATACACACACACACACACACACACACACATGCAAACGCACGCACGCACACGCATATATCTTGTATGTGTTGTAACTATTAGACCGTGGCCATGCTGGGGCACCGCCTTGAAGAAATTTTCCTCGAATGAATCAACTCTATTACTTAATTTTGTTAAGCTGTTACCTATTCTATCAGACATTGTTACCGAACCGCTAGGTTACGGAGAAGTAAACGCATCAACACCGGCTGTCAAGCGGTAGAGGGTGATAAACACACACACACACACACACACACACACACACACACACACACACACACACACACACACACAATATACATACCTACGACTGGTTTCTTTTTGTTTTCGCCTACGAAATTCACTCACAAGGTTTTGGCAGGCCCGACGTTATAGTAGAAGACATATTTTCAAGGTGCCATGCAGTTGGACTGAATTCAGAACCATGTGGTTTAGGAAGCACACTTCTTACCACACATCCACGCCTGTGACTTGCGACTTGAGAAAGAGAGAGAGAGAGAGAGAGAGAGGGAGAGAGAGAGAGAGAAGGAGAGAGAGAGAATAATTTTATATTTATTAAGTGAAATTCTTCGAATTCCATCAATAAGTAGGATGAATTTTACATTTCGATGATGACTTAAAACTTATCAACGTCTGGAGTAACCATTGAACGTACGTGTATGTATATACGAATGTATGTCTAAATGTATGTATATATGTATCTATGTGTCTGCATTTGTATAGGTTCGTGTACGTCGTTCGTTCATTTTCGATTGGTATGCTGTATTAAAACCACAATATATATCGGAGCGACACGAACTTCGTTCCAGCTGTCACTCATACGAACAACAGATACATTTGGGCCACCATGAGCCTTGTCAAAGATGTGTATTCGCTAGTCACATGACTATATGCCTTGACAAACTCTATCCTCTTCGATATATAGGGAACAGTGAATGTTATAGTCATTGATATTACGGAAGGCTCACCTTCAATCCTAATATCGTACTCTTTTAACATTCCAGCCTTTACAGATCCTACTTCCTTAGCTTAGACTCTGCTATCTCCGCTATATTCCATGTATGCCTCCTCAATTCATTCACACGATGTATCTTCTAACCTATGTGATCTCATAGTTCGTAGCTCTTCTAACCCAACCATTTTCCGTTTCCTACTCTAGGATCTGTTGCAACACTTGTTCATACATCTACAACAATAGAATCCTACATGGACCCAACCAGCTTCCCCACTACATCACTGACTATTTTGCCTACTGGACAAACAATATAATATATGGCATTAGATGTCTTTGATGTGGCTCCCTGTACATTGTTGACACGGGCCGAAGGTCAGCGGTTATTTTCGCAGAACACCTTCGTTTAAATAATACTGCATAGCCTGTTGCTCATCACATTTTACCTGGCCACACCATTTCCCATCTCTCAGTCTATAGTGTCTTTTTACTCTACGGCTCATCTGTTTCTCCCCACCACAAAGAACAACACCTCATCTTTTGCCTAGGACACTCCTAACTGTTATAGATAGCACAGTCACATTTGCTACGCACACAAATTTACACCTACACATCCCCGAATTTTACATATAGTAATCTTTCACTATCACGCCTTGCACGTATGTGTTATATAACTAAAAACTCACGCACTCACACATAAACATACACACACACACGTATATATGGATCAGCACAAACATACTACTAATACAGATAATTCATAAATACTCACTACTCTTTACACACACATACAAAAGCCCATTACTATACAAATACATAGAGTCTAGCACGTGCATGGGCCTAAACACTACCTTCTACCACCACTACGCATACAACTACTTACTCCACTCCTCTCAAATTCTTCCCTTGAACCTTACATTCTAGTCCCTTCTTTTTCTGACCCCCCACCTCTCGCTAAACCCTACAACCACTTAATCCACCATACCTGCCCCACCTATTATTGACCCGCCTAGTCAGTTACCCTACTTCCGGTCTATCAGTAAAACACGTGTTCTACACCAAGCAACCGAACGGCAAACACGTGCTTTAAACAGGTATTGTTTCTCTTCTTGTTTCCTTTTTCTTCTTATTTCTTTTTATACGTTACTTTTATAAAACATTTACCTGAAACGATTGTCTACTTTATCTTTCTTTTTTCGGTATTAAAATTCAACGTGTAAAACGTTTCATAGATTTTGTCTGGTGCTTATATTTTAATTAACATCGTTTAAATTTTCGTCGATCTGTTATGACGTCTCGTATTGAACTCTTATTCCCCTCGCTCTATTTGGGTTATAGCATTTAATTGTGTCAACAGCTTGACTCAGAAACGCATTAGTTCAAGCCTCAGAGAAAGGAAGAAAAACCATTACCTTGTTTAAATAACAATGCTATTTGCAGCGCGTAGACACGGTCTGTTGTCGTTGGATAATGAGTAGAGCTGAATATCATTGCCTAGTTCAGGCCACTTGGTGAGACTGGTAAGTGTTGATTAAAGCTGACCGATTGCGGATCGGAGTTTCTATAGGTTTTTTAGTGCTACTGGGTATGACTGTTACTGGCTAATGAAAGAGATCGATAGCTGGAAACTCTTGTTATCTAAGAAGCAGCTTTAACACGGCGTGTAAAAATAGTCTCTCTTATTCTCTTTGAGAACTGAAGTTTCTGAAGGATTATGGAAGTTAGATGTATGAAGATATCAGTAAAGGACTGTGGGAGATATCAGCTAGCAATAGGTTCCGTTGTTGGCGGTAGAAACACAGTTCACACTTGATGCAAAAAAAGTTGTAAGTGGAATGTGTATATGGAATAAAAGCTTCAGGTATGATATCCACAGGTTAACAATTAGCAAGAGGTTAACCTTTTGAGATCCTTGCTCCTCAGAGCACAATATAATTACGTTTTTTTTTTGGTATTCTAGTACCAGCATGTATAGTGTATGTGATTGTGTGGTACGATTCTGAGCGTAAACAATACATCTGTGATGTGTAACATCCATTGATAATTGTGCACAAGTAACTCCATATGTGAATAAATGATCATCCTTAATTCCCCCTCCATGATTGCTGGTATGCATTTGGATATCTTTTATCAACACGCATGCACACACACACGCTCATACACAAACACACCGCACACACATTCATACACTCACAAACACACACATACATTTGTATGCGTGTATGTATATTTTTCGTTGTTGCAACCCTTCATACACAGCGATTACAAAGACGTACGTATGTGTGAGCAGAAAGAAGTATTATTTTATAAACGTATGAAAGGGATACAAATATTCAGTATGGAAATTAACAAAAATGTAAATAAAATAAGAGACAGATGAAGAAAAATGACGGGTAAAAATAAATTGAATGAACGCTTGAGAGGAACATAAGGAAACAGAAATAACAGATGAAGGAAGGAAAGATGGAAAGAAGAAAGAGGTGATGAAAGAATAGAAGAAGGAAAAAGGTAAATAAATCTGAAGTAAGAATGGAAATAGAAAGAAAAGAAGAGAAATACAGAAGGGACAAAGTAGTAATGAAGGGCGGGAACAAAAAGGAAAGGAAGTTAGAATCCAAAGGAAGATGGAAGGAAAGGTGGAGGAATGAATGAAAATGAAAAAAATAGGCGATGCAGAAGGAATGAAAGAAAAGATTCGGGGAAGTGAATGAAAGAATGGAAGGAAAGAAGAAAGAAAAATAGCAAGGAAAAAGAAAGAAAAGAGAAAAGAAAAGAGAAAAGGCGGAAGAAAAAAGAAGGAAACGAGGGAAAAGAAATATCCTGGAGGTTATCGTAAACGGTATCTTCAAAATTATGAAACGATAAAACAATCAGTGAATTAATTGTTATCATCAAACATATAATCATCATCTTTGGTCCATTCGCGTCATTTAGTTATTATTGTTGCCTTCATCGTCGTCCTCATCTCTCATCACGATCATCATGATCATCATCATTAACGGAGTCGTTATCATAATCATCATTATCATCACCGTCATCGTCGTATTCCTCGTCGTCCTCCTCCTCCCCGTCCTCCTCCTCTTCCACATCAAAATCATCATCATCATTATCATCGTCACCATCAACAACTTCACCATCATTGTCATCAGTCGCAGGAACTGTATCACTAAACTCATCAACTTCTCTGATATCATTATTATCAACACGGTCTTGATGTCATCACACCACTACCCGCCGTCATCACTCCTACACTACCACCACTACCACCGTGTCCATCACGACCACTACGACCACGACTACCACGGCCACTGCCACTATCACAAAACAATGCTCATCTTTATTATGCACCTCTTTCTCCTCCTCCCCTTCTCCTCCTTCCCTTCTCCTCCTCCCCTTCTCCTCCTCCCCTTCTCCTCCTCCCCTTCTCCTCCTCCCCTTCTCCTCCTCCCCTTCTCCTTCTCCCCTTCTCCTCCTCCCCTTCTCCTCCTCCTCCATCTCCACCTATTCCTCTATTATTAACACCAACAACAACTGTAGCATTAAAATCTTCAACATAATTATCATTATTATTAGAACTATCCTCATTAAACCCAGCCCACCGCCACCACGTTATCCCACCATCGGTATTCCCACACTTCTATAACAACAGCCACCATCATCTTTTCTTTCTCATCCTCTTCTGCTTCCTTCTACTTTCCCTCCTCTTCCTCATCATCGTTATCATTGTCATCATCCTCATCATCTACGTTATCAACATAAACAACATCATCAAAAAAAACAAAACAAAGGAAACGGAGCAACATCAACAGCAATAAAACCATCACCACCACCAACAACAACAACACAGCATAACTGCAACAACAACAACAGCAACAACTTTAAAAACGGTATCATTACTGCAACAACAACATCAACAATACCAACAGACATGTTTTTTTCAATCAAAATCTGCTCTTTTGTGAACCGGGTTTTTGTCTTTTTTATTGCTATTCAATATAGTAATTAAAGAACTCTCCCTGAAAAACCATTAGGATTTTGTCGATAAGAGCACAGTTGATTTCACATACAGATGCAAGCAATTCCGATAGGATTATGTGATGCGGACTAATGAAAATATTAAGGTAACGGCCCTTTATTACTGGAATGAGAAAAAAACAAAATGAATTATAAAATAGAAGCTACAAAATATATTCTAATGCCCAAACCATGAAGACATGAAGTTCGGTAATTCAAACCAATTGTATTTTTCGCAACATGAAATCGATAATGTAACTAGTGGGTCTGAGGATATCCTTCCAAACGTTAGATCAATAACGTGAATAATGCAACGACATGATCGGAATTATTTCTTTAGCCAGCCCCTTACTCCTCCCAACCCGTACAAACACACGATACAAAATCGATATCGCAAACAACTAGATCAATTCTCTAACGTCACATCTGAACTAATAATTTAAACCACCAATAATTCCCACTTTGTTCAACGTGAGGACGATACTAACATTACAAAAAGAAACAAGGAAAGAAAATAAGAAAGAAAAATAGCTGGCTCATAACTTTAGAAAGCTGTTGAGGTTTGATTAATGAATATACATTAAACTTTGGCAGTTAAACAGGCAGTAATTCAATGTAGTATATCAACATAAATTCTATTACTGTTTTCATTATTTTATATATTGTCCGAGTGAACATTATAATGAGTATAAAACTTTATCTCACTTAAGCGTCGATATAAACCGACTCCATCTCGACCATCAAACCTACTTTTGCAATTAACCAAATACAACAATGACTGGCAACATTAACAAGAGAAATGCCACAGTGTCATCACAATCACTAATAGAAATATATCATTTCCACACAACACTACTATCGTTGCTATCAACAGCAACACCACTATATGAACAAAATATCTCATAAACAGCCATGTCATTAGATTTTATATCAACCGCCAACTGTTCTTCACAGTGTTTAATTATCTCTAGAAAACAGAATCGATTAACAAAGCGATATTTTCTTTGCACTTGGTAAAATGCTAATTTAGTAGAGAGATTTGATATATCTGAAATGACTGAACTACTTATTACTGGTATTTTATCATCTCTTACAGATGGAATGAAAATTCAGTTCGATTAGAGTTTCAGCATAATAAGGAATACAAAGGCACAACGATGCGTTTGGCTATCTGCAAAGAAGCAAGCGCCAGACTTTATACAACAACTATTCTGGGTTCTCTGATTCTGGAGCTTTTCCAAAGACCATTAATGCTTACCATATGGAAAGTAAAGTTATTGCAGTAAAGGACAAATTTTTATAACTGAATCTGAAAGTCCAGATATAGTCATACAAATGGGAGCCAGCTGCCATTCTCGATTCCGAACATGTGCAATTTCCATTGTTGCTGTTGGTCTGATCAAAGTCAACCTTGACCAAGTAGGTGAAGGACAGAAGACGATCCAGTTCTGACCGCCTTGTCCTTGTGTAAATCGTTGTGCCTTTTCTTTTAAAGGTGGTAGTAGCATCATTTGAGGGAGCTATCATTGCTGTTTCTAGTAAATGGAGTGACTGTAGAGAGGCTCCCTCATTTGCTGGTTATACTGTTTTCTTATTTGTGAAATGTAAGACTTCAGTTTATTAAGGAATCCGTTTTATAATGTTATTGATTATTGTCAGGTCCCATGATCATAAAGAAATCTCGGTCTCGACTAGCCTAGAGGTTTCAAGACGAAGTTAGATCTTGTGTTTGAAATTGGGCGCGGTGGATAAAACAAACTAGAAAGGTAAAAATCTAAAGTTAAACTCAGAATACTTTATGCCATGCGTCTTTCCGTATTGAAAACGAAGTGGAATAGCGTAGCTGGAGAGTATGTAATGTTTCCAATACTCTGTATTTACGTCGTTAATCTAAGCCTTTCAGGGGCGTGTAATTGTGATGGTGTGTTTAATTATACATACATACATACATACATACATATACATACACGCACACATACATGTGTGTATATATATATATATATATATATATATATATATATATATATATATATATATATATACATACATATATATATATATATATATATATATATATATATATATATATATATATATATATATATATATACACATATGCCTGTTTGAGTAAATGTGTGTGCTCGTACATGTATGTGTATGCGTATGCGTGCGTTTCGCCAGCATTTTAAAAGAAATGAAATGACAGCAATCGGAAATCGAAGTTCGATCGCGTGTTCGGCTCGACACAAATTTACTTCTCCGTTACACCACTTGCCACTTTCACCATCCGCTACTTTATATACGTAACGTAAACAATATAGTTTCCATGTCAGTCAAGTATGATGATGTCCATTGCAGTTTTACAACTTTTAAGTGGTAGAACTTAGATGACATTAAGTCGAACATGTTTAACAAAAACGGAGAGATTTCTCTTGACATTCTTTCGTGTCTTAAATGGTGAAATTGATTTGGCAGTATTCAAATCTCAGTCTAAAACTCAGGAACCGACCATCAGCTAGCAAATGAGGAAGAAGAAGACGATTAACGTCTTGATAGGATGAATGGTATACATAAAAGGGCAAAGTTCAATGTTTGAAAAATAAATAAATAAATAAAAATAGAACAAGCCTAACAGTTGTAGGCGCAGGTGTGGCTGTGTGGTAAGTAGCTTGCTTACCAACCACATGGTTCTGGTTCAGTCCCACTGTGTGGCACCTTGGGCAAGTGTCTTCTACTATAACCTCGTGCCGACCAAAGCCTTGTGAGTGGATTTGGTAGACGGAAAACCTAAAGAAGCCCGTCGTATATATGTATATATATATATATATATATATATATATATATATATATATATATATATATATATATATATATATATATATGTGTGTGTTTGTGTGTCTGTGTTTGTCCCACCAACATCGCTTGACAACCGTTGCTGGTGTGTTTACGTCCCCGTAACCTAGCGGTTCGGCAAAAAGTGACCGATAGAATAAGTACTAGGCTTACAAAGAATAAGTCCTGGGGTCGATTTGCTCGACTAAAAACGGTGCTCCAGCATGGCCGCAGTCAAATGACTGAAACAAGCAAAAGAGTAAAAAAGTAAGTAAAAAAGTATAAACAAATTTGCAGCTTTCATCAATTTGATTAATTTTATTTAAACGGATCAAAATGTCAATACTTAAAAGGCTGATGTACGTGCCCAACTTTCCACATTTCTGACTTTGTGATGGTCTTTATATTTCTGGTGTCTACATGAGGGTATGTGAGTTAGTGCTTAGGCCACTTAGCTAACAATTGTAGGGACGTAGGTTTGATTCCCAGATAAGAAGATGCGTTGTATTCCTGAGTTAGGCCTTGTCATTCCACGGTGGTCCATTCAAGTCAACTGGAAATTTATACTGGTAGGTAACTACAACAGAATGTCCTTCCAACTTTCTGTATGTTTCGAAGGCATTTATAAGCCTAGCGTGGAGGAGCAATGGCCCAGTGGTTAGGGCAGCGGACTCGCGGCCATAGGATCGCGGTTTCGATTCCCAGACCGGGCGTTGTCAGTGTTTATTGAGCGAAAACACCTAAAGCTCCACGAGGCTCCGGCAGGGGGTGGTGGCGAACGCTGCTGTACTCTTTCACCACAACTTTCTCTCACTATTACTTCCTGTTTCTGTTGTACCTGTATTTCAAAGGGCCAGCCTTGTCACACTGTGTGTCACGCTGAATATCCCCGAGAACTACGTTAAGGGTACACGTGTCTGTGGAGTGCTCAGCCACTTGCATGTTAATTTCACGAGCAGGCTGTTCCGTTGATGGGATCAACTGGAACCCTCGACGTCGTAAGCGACGGAGTGCCAACAACAACAAATATAAGCTTAGCGACCGTCCAACACACTATTTCCGTTACAGAAATGTTAAATGTATAGTTTGAAGTATGCTATTGGAATTGATATGATGATGTGTATTAAATAAATACCCGTTATATATTATTATCCTCTTGTCGCTGTTTATCATGTCAACCTTGGTCTAATAAACATATGATCATAGTTATTCCTTCTCATATTCTTCCTCCCCTCAGAAACGATGTACGCTGGACTGCACCATTCGGCTCAGTGCGGAACCAGATTCGCATAATTCAACGAATACCCCTCCCCGATTTTTTTAAACAAAAAAGATAGAAGAATGAGATCTAAGGGATGTATGATTGCTGTTTCTAACAGGTCGATTGATTGTGAAAAAAACTCTTTCATCGTTTCGTTTTCTTTTTAAGTGCCAATGTTTTGATTTTTTAAAAACTTAATTGGTTATACATATCTTCTTTCTCTATCAAATGAGAGTTGTTTTTAAGCCAAGAGACAATATTTAATCGATCTCAGTGCTGGAGATGATGTTGACATTAGACGGCTGAAATGGAAATTGTCCGGGATCTTGTTTATTGACTTTGCTTTTAGAATAAATTCTATTGGGGGTAGACTTGTATTTCAGAGTATGGATGGATAAACTAAATAATTACAAATAATCTAGTGGAGTCTAACAAAACAACTCTATCAGCCTTCCCTATAAACATGACATATTGTCTACTAAAGAAAAATCAATATTTACACTTGTAACCTCAATCCATTTTTATACGTTGGCTATCAGGAGCCGTGTGTGCTGTGAAAATAGCTAATGGAATCAATTCGAGATTTTACTATAAACTCATCATACAATGCCAAGGGTAATCTTCAATTTCCAGAATCTCACGTGATCTCTAAACTCCATTAAAACTTTTAAATCGATCTTCGGAGAAGTTTAAAAACCAATTGAGTTAACTTATTGTCTCAGATGGAAAGAATCCTATTTGTATTATTTATAAGCAAGCTCACACTTTCATTGTTTCAATTATAGGTCAATTAAATGTCAGCACTGGATTGAAAATAAAGATTTCTCCCAGGCAGTAAAACTGCATGGGGAAATATATCTATTTCTTAGTGTTGAATAAAACCCTGAATAATAATTAAATATTTTTACAGCAAAGAGAATCTAAGTTTCTGTTACAAATTAATACAGTCTCTCTCACCTGCTGTTATAATACTCTGGGCACAAACAAAATGAGACAAAATACAGCAACATCAGACAGCTACTTTACAACTTTTAGCGATTCATGTTCAATTAAGAAGTTATTAAGAGAGTCTTGTAGATTTTCTATACTTAATAGTACTGTTGTGAAGGCATGAACGATTTCTAACTTTTCCTCATTAAACATCTTAGCCTTCCACCTAATATTGATTTCCATTATTGGCAGAATGTTACATATATTAGAAATCTGAATTTTCAGTCGATTAGATCGAAATCAGTAACTGACTATACTTTATTTGATGGAACTCGGTAGGATAAAAGGCAAAGATGACACTGGTATGATATGAACTCAGAGCATGAATGACAGTAGTTTATCGACGCAAGACATATTTTTCGGCATCTTAGTATATTGATTTATTTTATTGACTCTAAGCTTCATGTTCGTAGGTCTCAGTTCGAATAAATATACTCCAGCACGTAGCTGGTACTTATTCTTTTCCTCATGAACGAAGGTAGAATGACTGAAGTATCCATATGAGTGTCGGCGAGTAACAGATCTTGTCGAGGATTTTGAACACTCTACCTCCTCAAGGTTAAAGAATGTTATAATAAGATCAACAAAACCGACGTACAGTGCACTTCTGTGATATCTTCATTTGTCTTGTGGTTGCGGAATGGCAATGCACGTATTGTTTGCGGTGAGCTCTGAACCGAAACTCAAATGACATTCGGGATATGTCCTTTATTGCGATTTTCCACTGTTTGCTAGGACCATACGAGCAAAACCGTTCTCAACAATAATCAAGAAAGAATTACCTTTCTCTAATTATTGTAGTTGGCTCCCCCCACTTCTTATTCTGGGCTTCAGATGCCTTGCGACTCTGCTTCTACTTTCTAGCACCGGCAGAGCAGTTCGGGCAGCTGGTTTAACAGAATGCCCTTTGCTCAGTTGATGATCTCCAGAGGGATGTTATCAAATTCTGGACAAACAACCGATTGCTAATTCAGTTTTTTGGTATTTCGCAATGCATCTGATTTCTCCAAGAAAAGCAGGCACTTCGCGGTTTCTTGGGCGCTAGGATAGACATTGAAATTATTCATTAAGCCATATCTCTTCTGTGCTCCTCATGGATTACCGATTGTAGTTTCATTGGTGTTGTCTTGCTCTGAGTTGGTTTAGTGGCGTTTTGATTCCTCGGGTCATCAGAGGTGACCTGCATCAAATCATGGTAGATTGCCTTCACAGGCAGTAATCATTTGCACGACACCTCGTTGTTTTTTAGTCTTAGCTTTTCACTGCAGTTTTATATCAGTTGGGTATTTGTGTCTAATAATGCAACAAGAAAGCGTTACTTTGACAAAAGCGGTGAGCTTTCTTGAACAGGATTGAAATCGATCCACTGTGAGAGACTTAGTTCAGTTAAGCTTATCTTGTTGGTGGGTTTCAAAGAAGACATCATTGAGGAAAATTCTCCACTTGGATTGGTCAAAGTTTTGACCGGTAGTATTGGGTCATTCCTGGAGGCTGTGCTTAATGCATCACCTCTGGCCGACTTTTGATCTTGCTGCAAATCTCTATGTCGCAGGATGCTCTTTGAAATGATCAAGTCATTAGAAAGTCACCCAGGTAACGGAACATGGCGATCATCAGCTTTGGTTGATGTCAGTGTTGAGCAGAGCATTGCAATGGAAGTAGTTTGCAACGATAAATTGTACGTATAAAGCTTGCGCTCTGTCATAGTGCTCATCTAATAGATTCCGTAATTGTTTCTCAACACGATTTATGTAAGTAAATTATGTAAATCGTCTTGCTATGCTAATATTCTCAGGCGCAAATATATACATTAACTTCTAACGTATATAGTAACGTCTGCATAGCATGCATGCCACATCGTAGAAACCTAGCATGCTACATTGTTGAGAGATCGTAAATGTGTGTTTTGCCACAAAAAAAAAAAAAAAAAAACGCGGCAAAACCAGAAATTTGCCTTGTTTAAGTCCAGGTTAACTGTGAATTCTGATCTGACCGGACAATGGCATAGCGTTCCAAAATTGGCAATTATTTGTTATATTTATAGAATTTATCTTGGTACTATATTATACAAGATACCCTCTAGTTTTAATATATCCAATTGAGATTCGAGGGGAGATTTGTGTGCTATTTCTAGCGGTTGAGATATCATAGGAAATGAAACAGAGACATCAGGTTGCTAGATAATTACAAGTGATTTTGTGTTTACGTGACAAAATGTTAGTCTTCTTACAGCGAAATGAATGAATCATTATGCGAAAGCTAACCACGTTCATGTAAAGATGTAGCACATTAAGTGGGGTGATTAGATGCCGAGCTTTGAGTCTGAGTTAATAGCAACGCATAGTTTGCAAACTGAAAATCTCGTTACAAGGATTAAAGTGCATATTGGGATGTAGCAGTTTATTCAATATCCATTAATCAACATAAATGAAATAAAAATAAAAGAATATGTCAATACGTTTATGAAATTTAAAACCAATGGCTGGCATCTTTTCTAGTGGAAAATTTTACTATAATTCACAGAGGAGCTAGGACTAATTAGCTTTTCAATATAATTCTCCATTCGAGAATGAACTGAAATATAATTTTCATTGTTCTTTCTTTTCTTTTCTTCCCTTTTTTTTCTTCTTTTTCTTGATGGTTTCAGGCATATTGACACTTCCTATGAAAGATTTGAATTTCATCATCCCCTTTCTATTCCAATGCAAATATATCTGAGTTAATTACTTTCCCAATTAAAAGCCACAGCTGGTTGTGTTGGGTGGGTGGATATGGTTTGCAAGCCAATTTATAAATGGAAAGAAAAAAAAAAATCAAAGATACTCGAACTAATATATTTTCGACAAGGCATAACAGCCCTACCAATTAGTGGGAGGAGAAAATGGATGATGTAACGCCTCAGGTTTGCCCATGGACATTAAATGCCGGTATTTGAAACGGATTTAGTAATTCGCATTCATTTAAACCGTATCTCAAATTTCTCACTATAATCTAAGCAAAGTATAGATGCTAAATCCAAGTTTAATTGATGATCTTTGAGACATTATATTAGCTTTGTTTCCTTCCACTTAGATATGAAAATAATAGTAGTAGTTTTAAAAATAGTGAAATCAGACACTATGTGGATGTTGCAAGGCCTGATTCGGCAGATATGCGGTCAAGAACCTACCTGTCTTGACCACCCTATTGTTGAATATCTAGAACTAGATAATCAACTATTGTTGAATATTTAGAACATTGCCTAATACAATTTCTCCGTTAGTTAAGAGAGTACAGTGGAATTTGAGAGGTTGGGCTGCTATTTTTAGCAAGTGGAGTCAGAATTTAGAGATCCCTTCGTGGTACGATGGTATATTGTTATTGATGCTACTTAACATAGACTGGCAAGTGAAACATAAATAAGGGGAGAAAGAGAGACAGAAAGAGAAAGGTGAATAGGATGGTGAAGTATTGGATTTGATAATAATTTATAAGAAATATGTTACAGTTATCAAAGCCGAAATATATCGAGGCAGAATGAAATAAATCCAGTTGGATAGATAGGATTTAGAATAGACAGAGCACATAGTTGTAAAGCCGTACAACTGACAGTATTTCATCAGCTTTATATACTAATCCCAAATCCTTTGGAAGAGGAAAAGTATATACACGCCGAAAACATAGCTCTGGCATATTTGCTAGAAGCTGTTGGATATATCGATTGATTTACTATCTATTTAAAGAAGGATAAATTCTACAGCAATGAATTATCAAGATTTTATTGCAACTGTATTTTTTCGATAAAATATTGCTAAATAAATGTGTATATCCGCAATGTATATTCATGTGGAGAGCTTCCAAAGGTCATGCTTTTACAGTTGCTAAATAGTGAAAAAAAGATCTAGAAAAACAGATGGTATCGACTTTAGAGTGTTGAACTTTCAGGCAAAGTTTCAATAGTATCTAGGCGCAAGAGTGGCTGTGTGGTAAGTAGCTTGCTTACCAACCACATGGTTCCGGGTTCATTCCCATTGCGTGGCATCTTGGCCAAGTGTCTTTGGCCAAGGCCGACCAAAGCCTTGTGAGTGGATTTGGTAGACGGAAACTGAAAGAAGCCCGTCGTATATATGTATATATATTTATATGTGTGTGTGTTTGTGTGCCTGTGTTTATCCTCCCAACATCCGATGCTGGTGTGTTTACGTTCCGTAACTTAGTGGTCCGGCAAAAGAGATCGATGTAATAAGTACTAGGCTTACAAAGAATAAGTCCTGGGGTCGATTTGCTCGACTAAAGGTGGTGCTCCAGCATGGCCGCAGTCAAATGACTGAAACAAGTAAAAGAGTAAAAGAGAGTTAATATGTTTTACTCACCGGGCAGAGCCATATATGTCTTTGGCAAAACGAAATAAATTAAACATTAGTATATTTTCTATAACTGTATATAGGATGACTGATTGATTTCAAGTTTTGACTTTGAGAATACACTTATCATCAGGACAAAAGCTTTTAGATGATACGGGCCGCAATTTTAATAATTAATCAGAGACAAGCATGTTGTAGTTCTATATTTAGGAGATGAGGAATTCTGTACGTTATTTACATTATTTACATTTGACGGATATTTGTCCTCATCTTGTTTGTTGTTAACACAACGTTTCGGCTGACATACCCTCGGGCCTTTATCAGTTGTCTTCGAACCTGGGTTCTCATTCCTAAGGTACTTTTCCATCTTCTTCTTCTTCTTCTTCTTCTTCTTCTTCTTCTTCTTCTTCTTATTATTATTATTATTATTATTATTATTATTATTATTATTATTATTATTATTATTATTATTATTATTATTATTATTATTATTATTCAGGTCACTGCCTGGAAACGAACTCGGAAAAATTATGGCGAATTGGAAGACGGACCTGACAGCATACGGAAGAAATTTAGGGACAGTAGAAATTAGGAGGGTCATCTTCTAAAAGGACTGCCTGTCCCCACTGATCTTTGTACTCTTCTTGATACCACTACACTGATTATGAGGAAAGCAAAAGCTGGGTATGTATTCAAAGGCCGCCAACATAAAAGTCAAATATTTGTTATTCATGAATGACCTCAAATTATATGGTAAATATGAAGCTCAAGTCAGTTCCCTCGTTGATACGGTGTATACCTTCAAGTACTGAAATTCATCGATGACGTTTGTCAACCAATGTTTGTAAAGTGATATTCGGTACGTAGTATGACTGTATAGATGACACAAGCAATGAACAGGTTAATGGATTCCTCTGGGGAGCGCGAAAGAAATCAAAACGTGAGCAAAATCGATGTGTGGTTCAGAAAAACAAGTAGGTAAGCGCGTTAACTTGTTCACAACATCGTTTGTGGTGTTTGTATAGGAAATTAAGGGAGACGGACAGAATTGTCGTTAGTGATGTCGCTAAGAATAATGACTACAAGACAAGGACTGTTGAAGAAAGTTCCTGAAGCACTCCTAAATAATTATCATGCATTAAGCGATGTATAATTGGGCTAACATTTTTGATATGTTGAAGGAAAATATTCCCATATGTAAAGCAACTTGACTGATCCTTGATTGTGAGGATACATGGTGATAGAAATCTATAGCAGAAATACCCCCGATGGTACTATCTTATTACTGACATGATAGAAGGGGTGGACGGTATACGAATTACTATTTTATTGGATGTTGTTGTTGATCGAATTGATGTCATGTCAGTTTACAGAGAACAGGTCAACATACTTACAAAAGAGACAGTCCCGACACAATATGGTGATTATACTCTCATCAATAATGAGCTGTATTCATAGAGAAGACATATAACTCTTAATATGTCAAATGATTGATCTAAACCCTGGAAAGGATATTATGGATGGGAGCAACTCATCATTGAAGCGAAATAGTAAATACGGTATGACTATAAACTAACAACCCGGATTTCATATAGCAGACACAGGACTAGGTTCTAGCTATCTGATTTATCGTCGGTACACTGCTTTAAGCCTTTTACGGGATCTCATCAGTTACATCACAACCAAAGAAAGAACTCACTAATTATTTCACATGACCTTATTTGCTATACATACAGCTTGGCACAAACACACAGCACACACAACAGCCTCCACACATGTACACAAGTACACGCGTATACATTGAGGCATATATACATATATATGTATATACATATGTACTAATACGAAATACAGCAATGTAGTTCTGTGAAAAACCATTATATTCATCAATTACTATTTGTGGCTCTTTCAACATCTACATATATTTTAAGTAATTGCTGATTTGCTTAAAAATAATATTCCTCCGTCTATTATATTTCACAAAATAGCGTCATTATCCATAAGGCCGACATTAAATATAGAAATAATATTCGTCAAATTTGTACTGGCCATTAATCTGCCTGATATAAAAAGCATTTGCCTATCGATTTTGTTTTTATTTCTTAAAATTCTATTGCCATATTTGTGCCATTAAGAACAGCATATGTTGTTTTTAGACACACAAGGATGGATAGCAAGGTTCGTTAATTGTTCAAATTGTTTGACACCAAAAATACCAACAAAAATATATGAATGAATACAAGTGTTTTTTTTTTATGGATATTGTTCAGAATGATATTATTATCGACATATTTCCAAATATAACTTTTCCTCTATCCAAACTTTCTTATATCAGGAAGTATTAAACACATTGGCAGCTTTGTTATTCGATGGAATTACTCGTATGCAATATTGAACCGTGTACTGAGAAATGAAACGAGCATAATAAAACACTATCGCTATTTCGAAGAGTAAAAGAATAGTAATAAAAGCATAATAAATCGATTTCTGCCACGATGTTTTTCGAAGTAGCATTCAATGTTTAAACGAAAGGTTATGTCTCAGATGGAAGCAATGGCTTTAACTTTAGAAATACAAAGAGATAAATCAATTATATAGTAATACTTACAATAATTGGGAAGTGTGTTATTCTGTCGTGGATATAAATGTCGAGCTATTCAGGGTACAAATATACAAGAGGCATAAATGGGTAAATGTTATTTACTTAATTGAGGGCGGTGGATTTGTGGAGCAACGGCGAAAATGCATTACGATATTTAGTTAAGCTCCCTAAGTTTCTGACCTTAATTCTCCCCGGATCTGACGAAACATACTACCAATCAAGTAATGGAGATGATATATTCAAGTATATTAGACTCCCCTCTGCAAAAGCGCACGCTTGTATCTCTGCCAGAAATCATTATTTGCGTATTCAAAATAACTATTTTGTGATCAAAAATTCCGATTTTAGATATAAATCAAGGCAGGTACATCATGCACGATACATGTATAAATTAAAGGAGCGTTCATGCCATGACTAATCTGAGTAAATATAGGAACTTATCTGCAACATTAAACATGCAATCAGTTTTGCTATGGAGCTAGCATGATAATATATCTTCTAATCTAGTTTTACAATGAAGAGCGGTAAACAAAAGGATGGTAAATTAGTCATTCAATGCTTGTCTCTCTGCTTGCCTCTCTTTCTGCTTGCTTGTCTCACTGTCCCTCTTTGTTTTCTCATTGTTTGCTCTCTGTCTCAATATCTATCTATCTATTTATCTATCTATCTGTCCATCTATCTATCTATCTATCTATCTATCTATCTATCTATCTATCTATCTATCTATCTATCTATCTATCTATCTATGCATGTGTATATGCATGTGTGGGTGCCACTTATCAGCCGAGTCTATCGTGAATATTGTTCCGCCACCTTCCTTTAAACGGGAAGGAAAAACGGTTTTTGTAACACTGATAGCTATGGCAAAAGAATGCGTGTGGTGGACGCGTTTGAAAGGTCTACAAAAAACACTTTCCTCTCTGGTCAGTCCTTCGTCAACTTTTTCAAGTACCACTTGAAAAGGAGGATGAGGATAGAGAGGAAGGTGTTGTCGAATGAAAGTTTCAATAAAAAATGGGTAAATGCGGCAAGAATGGTAAGAATGAAACACGATACCATTTTAAGCATAGACTTGTAACAAAAAGAGACAAAAAGAGACAAAAAGAGAGAAGGTACTTACTTTCATCTACCTTTAAAAAAAGAAGCCTGAGGTGACCGTGGTCTTTTCCGTAGGCTTTTCTCTCCACGGATAAACCTAATCTGTTCCCCGCTTTTTACATTGACTGTGATACACAATCCCTATTGATCGCCCCCCCCCCCCCACACGTTTTTTTTTTCCCGCGATCCCTTTTGATCGAAATTATCCCCCCCCCCCAAAGAAAAGCTCTACTTTGTAATTTGTCCATTTTCTGTATTTAGCCCTGTGTGGCTATAATAAAAAGATATCTATCTATCTATCTACCTGTCTGTCTGTCTGTCTGTCTGTCTGTCTGTCTGTCTGTCTGTCTGTCTGTCTGTCTATCTATCTGTCTGTTTGTCTGTCATAGATGGATAGATGGATAGATGGATAGATGGATAGATACATACGTGGATAGATACATAGATACATAGTTACATAGATAGATAGATAGATAGATACATACATACATACATAGATAGATACATAGACAGATAGATACATAGATAGATAGATAGATATATAGATAGATAGATAGATATATTTTTATTATAGCCACACAGGGCTAAATACAGAAAATGGACAAATTACAAAGTAGAGCTTTGGGGGGGGGGATAATTTGGATCAAAAGGGATCGCGGGAAGAAAAGAAAAAAAAAAAAAAACGTGGGAGGGGGCGATCAATAGGGATCGTGTATCACAGTCGATGTAAAAAACGGGGAACAGATTAGGTTTATCCGTGGAGAGAAAAGCCTACGGAAAAGACCACGGTCACCTCAGGCTTTTTTTTTAAAGGTACATGAAAGTAAGTACCTTCTCTCTTTTTGTCTCTTTTTGTTACAAGTCTATGCTTAAAATGGTGTCGTCTTTCATTCTTACCATTCTTGCCACATTTACCCATTTTTTATTGAAACTTTCATTCGACAACACTTTCCTCTCTATCCTCATCCTCCTTTTCAAGTGGTACTTGAAAAAGTTGACGAGGGACTGACCAGAGAGGAAAGTGTTTGTTTGTAGACCTTTCAAACGCGTCCACCACACGCATTCTTTTGCCATAGCTATCAGTGTTACAAAAACCGTTTTTCCTTCCCGTTTAAAGGAAGGTGGCGGAACAATATTCACGATAGACTCGGCTGATAAGTGGGCTCGTCCCACACGCGACAACAGCCGTTCGACGAAGGTCCACAGCTCTGAAATATCTGGACACTGCACGAGTGCGTGCAGAACGGTTTCGTCGCTCTGACCGCATCTCGGGCAGGTCGGTCCGGTGGTTTTCGAACCGTGTCTGTAGATCTTCTCTCGAACTGGTAGTGCGCCTCGATAGCATTGCCAAGCCAGGGATCTCTGGAAATTATCCATTGGCCCCGGCCCGAACGTCGTCTTGAAAAGGCGGGTTAAGAATTTCTCGTCGACACCCAGGTTTGCCCCGAGAGTGTCGTCAGACCTCCCCTCCACTAGTCCTCTATAGAACGCATTGGTCGTTTGGAAGTTGCACAAGTTTGATCCCGGACGGCAGAGCTGTTGTAGAGCTTGGCGACACTCGCGGTGCCATTCGCCCAGTTTCGGTCTCTTCCTGATCCATGTTTGCAGTTCGGTGAGTGAGACGAGCTGCGGGAAGGCGTGCCTCACAAACGGCGCCCACACCTGTTCACCGTCGTCAATGAAGTTCCAGAGATGCCGCAGTCTCAGCGCATGTCTGCGCATCATTAACCACGGCATCCCCAGTCCTCCACGTAACGGTTGTTGACAGCAAATGGATCGCCTCACCATCGGAACGCCACCCTTCCACAGAAAGCGGAAAAGTATGCGTTCTAGTTTCGTGATGGTGGCATCGGGACAAGGCACGACGGTCAGGCGGTAATCGATGACTGATGCGATATACACATTAGCCACCTCCGCCCGGCCTTTTAGAGATAACTTTCTCTCAGCCCATGTTTGGCTGAGTTTGATCACTCTACTGGTGATCTCGTCCCAGTTCTTATCCATTTGGAGGTCCGGACTGAACCAGACCCCGAGCAGTTTAACCGGTCCGTCCGTCCAGCGTCCCACTACGGAGTCACTGTTGGACGGTATGGGCTTGCTTCTCCAGGTGCCGAGTAACAAACCCACTGACTTTTCCGGGTTAATTTTTGCTCCTGTCACCGTTTCGTATTCTTTAAGTGTCTCGCCTAGCATCTCGACGTGCTTTTCGCTCGACACTATGACGGTGACATCGTCCGCATATGCAGACACGCTCGTCCCGCAACCCAACTCTCGTGGGATACCCCTCAGTGTCGCCAGCTTCCGCAGTAGTGGTTCGATCGTCAATACATACAGAAGCGCCGACAAGGGACATCCCTGACGGACCGAACGCGTGATGTCGAACGGTTTTGACAGGTGACCGTTTACCCGTATTACCGATCGGATGCCGCTGTACAAGGCAGCGATCCAACCGCGGAAGACGGGACCAAAGCCAGCTGCCCTGAGGACGGCCGCTAGGTATCGATGGTCGACCCTATCGAAGGCTTTAGATTGATCTAAATTGATCAGTGCCCCACCCATGCCAGGATCCTTAACTACCCTGTCCATGATGTAGCGCATGAGGTGGAGGTTGTCATGGATACTTCTGCCCGGCACGGCGCATGTTTGCGCCCTGTCGACCAGTTTATCGATGACAAGCGCCAACCTCTCGGCTATTACTTTGGCCAAAATTTTCAAGTCTGCGTTGAGCAGAGTGATGGGCCTGAAATTATCTATAAAATTCCCCTTGTTTGGGTCTTTCTTCAGCAATGTCACTGCACCTCGGCTCACGAAACCGGGAATTCTCCCGTTTTGTTGCCAGTTGCAGTAGACTGATGCCAAGAGGTCGCCAAACAAGTCTGGCATTTGACAATACAGCTCGTAGGGTAGACCATCCAATCCAGGTGACTTATCCCTCGCGCAGCCCGCCATAGCATCCCTTACTTCAGCAGCTGTGATGGGACCCTCACAACACTCTGCCTCTCCCGCCGAGAGCCGCGGCAGGCCGGTCAGGTAGGCAGTGAAGTCCATCCTGCGTTCCGACTCACCGCTCGCACCGAACAGTCGAGCAAAGTGCTGTTGAAAGGCCCCACACATCCTTTCGGGTTCGAGCAGACTACATCCCTGTTCATCGATTAGAGACCGAATGGTGGCTCTGTTACCGCGTTGCGCCTCCGCCACCCGGGCTTCTCGCGCAGCTTCGATCCCTTCGTTCCTTAAGGCACGCATTTTAGCTCTGACGACGCAACCTTCGTGTTTGGCGTTGAGGTGTTGGTCGAGGGCCATCCTCGCAGCCAAAACGTTGGTTGCGCTGCCAGTTGTAAGTGCCTCTTCTAGTTTCTTAACTAAGTCTCCCTCTACTCTATTTCGATCTATCGCTAGTTCTTTACTAAACCTAATAGATTCCGATTTGATTGCCATTTTCAGGGCAAACCACCAGCGGTTGTTAACGATGGCTCCTGTTAACGCCCTCTTAATTAATTCGCTAATCCGGTTCCTGTAAACCTGCCGCGCTAAGAGCGAAGCGTTCAGTTTCCAGTAACCGGGACCCTGCCTATGTGTCTTATCTAAGTCGAGCGTACACGTCACAAACTTGTGATCTGTGTAGCTGACTATTTTAAATTGTGGACATCCTACACTATCTCTATCCGCTGTCCTACATAGAACTCTATCTAGATACGATCTCGACGATCCGACGCGGTTTGTCCAAGTCCACGTTGGCACGTTCGGATGGTCGAGTCGGAACCTGTCAGACAAATGGAAACGTCTGAGCAGGTCTTTGAGGCACTTACATCCCCTTCTACTCCTATCCACTCCCACATAGTCTATATGCGTGTCCAAGGTAGCGTTCCAGTCCCCTACTAACAGTAAAGGTCGTGACGTTCCCAGGAAAACCTCTAGACGTCTAAGGAAATCCGCCCGACCCGTTAAGGACGGTGCATACACTGCCACCAGACAGAAAGCACACCCGTTTGTACTATCGACGTCCAAGACAACCAGCCTACCCTCCGGGTCTAGGAATATTGACCTTACTTTTAGGTTCAGACTCTTCCGAAAAAGCACCGCGGTACCACCACCACCCATGTTTGGCAGACAGGGAGAAAAATAAATGTCGAAATGTCCACCAAACATGGACTTGAGGGCCCGCAGGTTACTGAGTCTGGTTTCACTGATAGCCATGATTTCTATGTTCTGTGACTTGATGTCATTTAGAAGGTAACCTTGCTTCCAAGCTGACGCCAAGCCACGTACATTTACACAACCTAATTTAAGCATAGTTGAAGTCGAAATTTGTGTTTCATACACGACAGTAAAAGAGACAAGAGAGAAGGTTACTTACTCGTTTCGAAAGTTTTAGCTTCCTCTTCTTTTGAAGTATCTTGGATGAGGTTTTTGAAGAGTTTCTTTGATAAATATTTTTGGAACCCCCCAACCGCATTTGGAAAGAGGGTTTTGAGTGTGTGGTGCTGCGTTTGTGTGATGTGAACTATTTTGATGTGTTTCGGTGGTGTAGTGCGTGGATGATTGTTCAGCTTATAATTATCTTCAGAAATGTTTGTTTGCGATATGATGTAGTCCATTAATTTTGTGTTTGTTGTGTCTATCGCTGATAGCATTGTGTGTGTTTTTGTGATGTTGGTGCTGGTTTGTTTGTGCAAGGGGCTTTCAGCGGTTACATATTTCCCTGCTTTGCATGCATTTAATTTTGGGGTTGTTTTTGATCTTTTTCTTTTACTTCCTGTGGCTATTTGCCATTCTGTAGAACTTTCATCGTTAGACGAAATGTCTGACGAATCAGAAGGGGGTAAAGGCAAAGCATTTGGTTCTATTTGTGTGTTTGTCGATGGTGTTGTGGTGTGTGGTGTGTGTGGTGTGTGTGTTGTTGGGGAATTGGGAGTAGTATTGGTCTTTTCTTCGTTCTCAGTGGTTGTCTTCTTGGTTGTTGTTCTTGGTGTTGGTGTTGGTCTGTCTTTAGTTGTTGTTGGTGGTGTTGTTTCTGTTTTTGACTCAGGTGGTGGTGTTGTTTGGTTGGGTTGGTTTGTTCGTTGTTGCCGTTCTTTCGTTTTCGCATATAGCTGCTTGATCAGTTGTGCATACGGTGGTGTGGGTAATAATGCTGGTGTTTTGGGTTTTTGGTTTTCCCGTGGCTGTTGTTGTTGTTGTTGCTGTTGTTTCGCGGCAGAATTGCAGTCCTTTTGGAAGTGAGCTTCACTGCCACATATGTAACAGCGTGGTCGTCTGCCTTCCACCACTACATACAGCCTTTGCGTTGATGGTAACTTTATGTAGGTGGGTATTTTATTTAGTGACTCCTGGGTAATATGGAGAAGGATCTCCATTTTTTTACCCACCCACTGTTGCTTTTCAGAAACATTAATTTGCAATATATCAACTTCCTCCATATCGACACATACGGCTGATGTTATCCATAGTATGTCTACCGTGGGAGGAATATTTTTTATGATAACCCTTGTTACCCTCTGACCAAGGTAACTCGGTATCATTGTTAACTCTTCTGTCTTAAGAGTTAGCGTTGAGAATCGTTTCGCTAACTCTTCACTTTGAAAAATAACTTGCACATGGGCAAATTTATGCCACCAAGTTACATAATCCTTATATTGCCATACAGATCTCAAGCATTTCTCGATCTTTTCCGTGCTTGCTTTTTCTGTTTTTTTTGTTTTTGAGTTTAAAATTTTATAAATAATGGTCTTTTTGTTTGTGTCTTCTAAAATGTCTTGTGGTATGTTGATCCGCACCTCGTCATTTTCTTTCGTAAGTAAAGCCTTTGTATCTTTTATCTGCTGTGCAGTAAAAGATACTACCGTCGTTTTTTCCTTTATCGCCTCGGCGAAGTTTGTTTTGATCTTGTTATTGTTGTTGTTGGTGGTGGTGCTGGTGTTGATGGCAGAGGTGACTGTTGCTGTATTAGCGTTGTTGTTGGCGGTTGTGATGCTGGCAGGTGTTGTTGTTGTGGCAGGTGTTGTTGTTGTGGCAGATGGGTGACCTTCTTCTTGTGTACTCCTCTGACCTTCATATGAGTTACGAAGTGGCGGGAAATTTTTTTCATAATTTTCTTCGGCGTTCAGGCGTATTTGAGCAAATTGTTTGGCCATCATGCTCTTCTCTTTCTCTCCTTCCGTTGTCTGTGGTGAAAGGAACAAAAGAGGAGTGGAGTTGTTGTTGTTCTTTTTGTTATTGTTGTTCTTGGTGGTAGTGGTGGCTGCGATGACGGTGGCAGTAGTGGTTTTGGTTTTGTTGTCGTTGGTGGCGGTCGTAATTGTGGTAGTGGAGGTGGTGAAGGCAGTAGTAGTAAACGCAGCATTCCTGGTCTCTACGTCTTGTGTTCGTTCATGCGGAACGACTTGTTGGTCAGTCTCCTTGCCTGCTGTTAGAGGCAAATCGACCACGTGTGAAGGCCTAGCCATATTTCTTTTACGAAATATGGCAAATAAGCCGGAGAAAAATCAAGAACTTTTGGAAATAAACTCCAGAAGGAGCCACTTCCTATTACAAAAACCCAATAGGGTCGAAGTGTATAGACTTATACACCTCTTCCACAAAAAATATTTTAAAACTGCAAAAGTTTTGACATATAAAAGGCCAACTTACTTGCGAGCCGATGTGACTAGCATCCGTCCAGATCAGAGATAGATAGATAGATAGATAGATAGATAGACAGATATATACATAGATATATAGATATATAGATACATAGATATGATAGAGTGTTACCCACCGTATATCAGGTAACTTTGGAAGTATCATTTCGTCACCATAGGTATTGCAGGGAAATATTTCGTTCACACAATAATCATAACTTAGTTTTTACCAAATATCTTGGTGCTTAAATGTATGCTAATTATTACTAAATATCCAATACACTGTCATATACTCCTCTTGTTCTGCCTCCTCCGTCTTTGTGATGTTTTCACTCACTGTGTGTGTAGCGTTCTTCACTCATTGCATATCATGCAACCTCGTATGTGACCTTATCCTGAAACTTTCACGTTAATTCCCTCTGTATCTCTCTATCCCATTTGTAAACGATGCAACGCGTATTGGGGAAATCAAACGTCCAACCAATCAATGCCCATCACGGCGGATCTATATTAAGCTATTTTAATCTGTTGTATATAACGAAATTTTATTCGGCTGGGTGTTCGCAACACCAGTGGCTTCCTATTTTCCGATGGTAACAACTTTTGCTTAAGCATGCTGGCTGTGAATACATGTTATTGGACACGTCCGACATGACATGATATCTGCTTTATTAAATAATGTTTTCTCTACAAAATGTTACCTCTTATAAACTGTAACTAGAGACAGCAAAACTGAATGGTTTAATAAGTTCGCTTTGCAATCACGAGTATCCTAGTTCGATCCCACTGAGCTGAATATTTAGTAACTTAGGTTTAGTACAGCGATGTGAGCTTAGTGTCTATATGTGAAATTAAGGAGACGGATTGCTGTACAGTCAGATGGAAGTTATGTAGAATCCAATGACTTACATTTGGGACAGGCTCACGTTGGTTCTGCTTGAGGATTGGGTCAAGGTCATAAATGGGTTTTTTACATTTCTCCACCATTTACACGTTAATTCAATGAGAACTTAATTTCAACAGATAGAGCAATCGGTAAGTCATCCTCGACTGAGATCCACTAACTTAGTTCTTGCACCACAAACCTTATAACCGCACGTTAGTTTCTATAATAAAATAGTTCCGACGTATGATTAATCATGAAATTGTTATAGGTATTTCTGAAACACCATCAAACTATATTTTGTTATCACACACTCACGAGCTCGAGCGATATTGGACCTTGTATGCAGACATAAGGCCAGCTAGAAATGCCAGCCAAGTCACACAATACAACTAGCTTCCTACGTGGCCGTAAAGCCCTGATAAAAATGTTAACTAAATCCCTTAAAGAATTAGGATTCATTGTATAATAATAGCGGACACAGCTGAAACCCTTTGGTTTTAGATTTGTTCGATTGGTAATAACTGGATCAGTTCAGTTAGTTTACATACGTTTTTGTGAAATGTATTTATAATTAAATTCAACTGGAAATGGTATTTCAGGAGAAATACAATAGTATTTATTGCTATGAGATGATTAGCTAACTTTTAACCTTCATCGCACGCGAGAGAAGAAGCGTGGTAGTTAGATAGGGAGGTAAGAGCGCATACGGATAGGACATGAAAATGGCGTTTATTTGTAGTAAAAAAAAAAAACAGAAAAGAATATAAATAAAATAAAAGGAGAGCGGAGTGAGTTGAAGTATAAATTATTCGTTTTTCGTATCAGATTACTGAATCTAATTAAACCAAAGGAAATTCCGCTGTTGTTTATGTCAAAAAGAAATGCATATGGCTGTTAATTGATTGCCAGTATTATGGATTAGAAGGGTTCTCGATTTAAACACTTGCTGTTCAGAAACTGGCATCAAATCATAATTCATCGAAGCGACAAATGACTAAAGAGGCACCAGCCATTATCATTACGTATATGTATGTATTCGGGACTATAATATGCAAAGTATCTTCCTCCTATAATGCATCTCCGTGTAGATTTGATGGGGATTTGTTTGTTTTTCTAGCATGTTGATTGTTCACAGAGAAGTTCTTGCGTTGGCTCACGATTAAAATTGTTATATAAAATTTATGCATATAGTATTGGTAATTAAGGAATCGTAAATTAATTGCTGCAAATAAGCGTTGAACTATTGAATTTGATACTACATAGAGAAGACAATCCTTGATTTAGATATCGTTCAGAAAATAAAACAAAACAAATTACAAAAAGCCAATTTTGAACGAAAGAATGTACTGATGATCACGCAAAATATTTCATAAAAATGTAAATAAATAAATTATGACTAAATAGATAAACAGTTAAGCCAGCACTATCCAATAGAATTTTAATCGCATTTATCTCATATGCTTGGTCTTGTAGTTTGTAGTTTTAATTATGGAGATATAAATCTGCATCCGTGATTGATTTGTGTTTATTATGTTTTAGAGTATCTTTATAGATATAACCGCTACACATTTTCTTCTTCTAAGTATCAGTCTGTGTTTAAGGATAGAAAATCGGGAGGAAAGAAGGAATAAAGTTATATATTTTGTCAATAAAATTAGAGACTCTTACATCTGTACTTGTACTCCACCGACGAGTCTTTTGTTGCCTTTAGCTGAGCTGACTCTGTTATAAGAATGTTTGGCCATGTCTCATGCTTGAGGATATGTAATTTCTTCTGCCAGTCATAGAGTCCATGAAAAGAGTCACGCATGCCATTATTTTTCCTCTAAAATGTCACAAAAGGCAAAACAAATAAATAAATTGTTACGTCTCCAGCTACTGCTATCTAGCACCTTCGGATGATCTCTACTCAACCGCTACTCGACTGCTCCTCGTCAGCTACTCAACTCCTACTGAAAACTCTACCACGGTCAGACTACCTCTATTTATATATCTTGGGCCATCCTACTTCTTCGCTTGTGGGCGTCGACACAACATAAATAAAGGTAAAAAGAATAATTAAAATAAAAACAACATATATTCGGCACTATATTTAATATATTTTTGACTTGCCCGTCAATCCTTTCTTCCTTCTTAGATAAAGAGTTAAAATAAAACAGAGCTCAAGTATTGAGTTGATTTATTCGACTATACTCATCCAGTTCCGAATATGTGATAAATCACTCTCTTGACAAATAATTGTTTTCAGATTTGATCTAGATTTGTTGCATCTTGATTTTTGAATGATTTTTCTTCGGTGATTATGGAGTGATTTGACAGTTCTGCTTCTGTAAGTAAGCTGTTTTGATATTGATCAAACTAGATGTGGTTAAGAAGGCCGTTACGAAACTACGTGAGAAAGTGTGTCTTCTATTATTATACCAGTTCGAACAACACCTTTTGAAGGAATTTGACCGATAAGTGTATATTGTCTCTCTTTCTCTGTATGTATGTTTGTATGTATGTATGTATGTATGTATGCATGTATGTACGTATCTGTATGTATATGCGCATATATATATATATATATATATATATATATATATATATATATATATATATATATATATATATATATATATATATATATATGTACATATATAGACGTATCCGCATTTATATATATATATATATATATATACATATAAATATAGATAAATACATATATATACATGTATGTATGTTTGCATATGTATGTATGGATGCATATGTATGTATGTATGTATGTATGTATGCGAGCTTCTGTTTTACTGCTTGACAATTGGTGTAAGAATCATTGCGTTTCGTAAATTAGCAGAACAACATCCCACCACAAAAAAAAAAAAAACACGGCTAGACTAAATAAGAGACCTTAAATATGTACTGGCAGTGATTTGATCGTTTTAAAAATTGAAGACGCCGCTTCAGCATGATTGATGTCCAATAACTGAAAAAGATGAAACAATGGAAGAATAGAAGTGGCTGTGTGGTAAGAAGCTTGCATCCCAACCACATGATTCTGGGTTCAGTCCCCCTATATGGCACCTTGAAGAAGTGTCTTCTGCTGTAGCCTCCGATTAACCAAAGCCTAGTGAGTGGATTTGATTGACAGAAACTGAAAGAAGTCAGTAGTATATATATGTATATCTATATACTAATATAACTCTCAGATTGCTTGCTTGTCTCTCATTTAATATAGCCAAACTGGTGCATAATGGGAAATTAATATGAATTAAGGTACCTCTGAAATGTAAATACAAACGGAGTAGAACAAGTTTCGCGTAAATCGGACCACGGATTCCTGAGATATGGGGGTGAGGAATTGGGATATCCACAAATACCCAAAATGGTACATAGTGGGGAAATACTCCGAAAATAACATAATCCTGAAATGAAAGAAACCTTAACCTTTAGATTTGGGACATTATGATCAATGTCTTCTGTATTTTGCAGACAAAGTAAATGACCCGGGCAAAAGTCTTGCCAACGAAAAAATACGAGTTATTTTTACAGTAAATATTTCTATTTTCGCATTTGTTAAACACATTATTTTAATCATTTAGAAATATTTTTAAGTGTATGTGATTTTAAAAATACAAGTTGTTTTTACAATAGTTATATTTTAACTTTCTTTAAACAGACAATATGTAGATTTTTAAAAATATTATTTTCAAGTGAATACTATTCCAAAAACTTTTGGGGGCGTCTTTAAAAAAATATTTCTTAGTGAAAATGACTTCAAAAAGGTAAATATTTCGTAAAAAACCCGTTCGTACCTCGGTGTGAAATAATTTTCTTCCACAGGTTTTTTCGAGTGCATTTTGTTTCCAAAAACGCTGCAAGTCATTTTTTCCCGAACAGAAAGGGGTGGAAGGTGGTGGGTACCTTGGAGTTTCCCACCAACTGCTCGCGATATCAACGAAACATTTGGTGGGGAAACGATCAGTAAGTGGTCAGCTCGAAAATGGTTTAAACGATTTCGCAGTGGAGACCTGAGCCTTGAAGATCGTGAGCGTAGTGGACGTCCACCTGTCATCGATGACGGTCAATTAAAGACCGTCATTAAGACGGAATCCACGTGAAACAGCTCGCGAACTGGCGAAAGAACTTCAAGTTAGCCAGAAAACAGCCTGCTACCATTTGCATGCGATTGGAAAATCAAAAAAGTTGACAAATGTGTACCACACGATTTAGATGAAAATCAGAAAATGTACCGATATGAAATTTGCTCGTCGCTTCTTCTTCGTGACCAGACCGATCAATTTCTCGACCGTATGGTAACTTGCAATGAAAAGTGGATTCTGTGGAATAAAAAAAAAACGTTCTTCGCAGTTTTTGGAACAAACTGAAGCACTGGAAACCTTCCCTAAACTCGAGCTCTTCAAAAAGAAGATTATGGTGACTGTTTGGTGGTGTACTACTGGATTCATCCATTATAACTTCTTAAGGCTCGGAAAAACCATTACTGCAGAAACATTGCCACGAAATTGCCAAAATGAAGGAAAAACTGCCACTCCTCCGTCTCAGACTGGTCAACAGAAGAAGGCCAATCCTTCTTCATGACAATGCTCGACAACACGTTTCACTAATGACGCTACAGAAGTTGCGGGAACTTGGCTACGAAGTTCTTCCCCACCTAGCTTATTCTGCAGACTTTTCTTCTACGAACTATCACTTTTTCAAGCACCGTAATGGTTTCTGCGAGAGATGGAGTTCAAAAATCAAACTGATGCTGAAACTGCGTTCAAAGAGTTCATCAGCTCCAGAACTCCAGATTTTTGTAATACTGGAATAAACACACTTGTACCTCGTTGGCAAAAAACTGTGTTGATTTAATTGTATTAACTTTGATGAATATAATTTTCGCGTTGCTGAAATATATTGTGATGAATTTCATGTTTCAAAACGTTTCTTACTTTTTACTCAGCCTGTGTGTGTGTCTATGTGTCTGCGTTTATCTCCCAACCACTGCTTGACCATCTGTGTTTGTTTGTGTATGTCCCTATAACTTACCAGTTCGGCAAAAATGATTGATAGAATAAATACCAGGCTTAAAAATGTACTGGGGTAGAATCATCCAACTAAAACTCTTAGAGGCGTTTCCCCAACATGGCCACAGTCTAATGACTAAAACAAGTAAAAGATAGATGATAAAAGATAAGCGTAACAAGGAGAGGGAAATAAAGTATATGTTTATACATGTGTGTATGTGTGTGCGTGTGAATGCACGTAAGTATTTATTTACCAGTAAAGATAAACACAGTTATCTCAAGCACAATGTATTTGGAGGTTACTGCGCGTCTCTCCTACTGAGAACGCCGCATCACAGTTTGTTGCAAGAGTTGAGAAAAAGGTCAATGATAGGATGGGGCATCCGGTTGCAGAAAATTGTCTCACAAATCAGTAGGACCAAATCTAAGATAGAAAAGCTCTCACAAATCACTGATGATCACGATCAAAATGTATTTATTGATGTATTTCGGAAAAAAAAAGATAAGCAATTGCTCCGCACAGTTTCAAAGTGATTAGTCGAATATTGTATTAAAAAAGTCCAGTAGGGTTGTGCTTGATTAAGCGAAATTATGATCGTAGACACGCTCAACAAAAAGAAGCTTTTCTTCGCTCAACCTACAAGAAATAACTGTCACATCCTCATCCTACTATCACATCCTACTATCTTAGAAAAGTAATGTTATTATTCGATAATGTTATGGGTGCAATGATTGTACAAATAACGGGATGCTCATGGCCGAAATATCAATGAAGATACAGTCGCACACATGGTTGTGTTACTGAGAAGCACACTTTGCAGGTTCATGGTTCCGAGTTAGTTCTACTGCATCACGCATTGGAACAGGCTTTTCTGCCGTAGATCCTGGTCGACCAATGTTTTGTGTGTGAATTTGGCAGACGGAAAACTGTGTCGGAGCCCGTCGTGTGTGTGTATATACACACACACATATATATGTATGTATGTATACATATATGCTTATGCATGTATTTGTATATGAGTGTGTCGAGTGTGCGCATGTGCGTGTTTGTGTTTATGCTTTTCACCACTACACATCGCATGACAACTGGTGCTACCTTCCCGTAACTTAGTGCTTTTGCAAAGAACACCGATGGAATAAGTACCCGACGTACAAATACGTGCTGAGGCCAATTTTTTCGACTAAACCATACAATGTGGTGCTCCAGTATGTCCATAGTCCAACGACTAAAATAAGTTAAAGATAAAAAAGACTCCATCACAGGACTGCCCTCCGCTAAATAACAACAGCAAAAACAACGGAAGCAGCAACAGTACGCATGCATGTAGCAGCGTTATTCTGCTACCCATGGAATCATTCACACAGTTTCAGAAATCTGAAATTAGAATAACACAAAATAAATGATTGTAAAAACAGTACAAATGCTTTGTGGAATATTATTTTACAAAACTGAAACTAGGTTTTGATGTATTTATACACTGCAGTTTTGAAGCATAATCAAAATGTTTTTTTAACGGAGTGACGTTGAAATTGTCAATACTAAAAAAATCTCAGAGAACATATATTTGATTTAGCTAGTGAAATGACATTTTGTGTTATTTTATTTCAATTTTCTACTCCTTGATTTAGAAAAAAATAAAAAAAAATATAATATTTTATTGCTAGAAGTAACGGAAATTAATATTTAAACGGAAATTAGTTTATCATAGCGCGAAAATCATTGGAAATGTAACAGAAAACCTTTAAACATTTATGAATAATCTTTCTCACTCACTTTCTCTCTCTATCTAACTATCAATATATATATATATATATATATATATATATATACATATATATATATATATATATATACATACATACATATATATATATATATATATATATATATATATATATATATATATATATATATATATATATATATATATATATATACATACATATCTCTGTGTGTGTGTGTGTTGTAAACAAATCTATGGTAATGTACAAAAATAGACACGAATGTATGATTTTCCAAATGCCATCATAACATAATAAGCTACGACAATTCGCAGAGTGAGACGCTCACTATGATACAACTACACGCCGGATAGAGTTCGTTCTACAGTAGTAACAATGTATATAAAAATAGCAACTATGAATAGTACAATGCATACATACGTACGTACATAAATCCATCCATCCATCCATCCATATATATATATATATATATATATATATATATATATATATATATATATATATATATATATATATATATATATATATATATATATATGTATATATATATATATAATACAAATAATATGTGAGTATATGCATATATATATGTACATGTATGTACATACTTACATCTACATGTATATATAAATGGATATCTGGATACAGGACATCACAAAGAAACGTGGACTAAATGAAAAACGAGAACATAAACAGAGCACGGAACAGTGCCCGTAACCTAGCGGTTCGGCAAAAGAGACCGATACAAGTGCTAGGCGTGCTAGGCTTACAGCGAATAAGTCCTGGGGTCGATTTACTCGACTAAAGGCGGTGCTCCAGCATGGCCACAGTCAAATGACTGAAACAAGTAAAAAAAAAAAGAGTCCAGGAAGTCTAAGATGATCCGAGAATACTTGAACTCAGTAGAGTATTACTCAAAAATAAATAACATATGGTATTGGTATCTTGTTTCTTTTTCTAACGTTTCTTCTAGTCCAAAGTTCTGTGTAGCTCTAATATTGTGTTAATTTTGCCATAAGGCCAGCAGTTTTAAGATGAAAGGGCAAGTGGATTACATCGAACCCTGTACATGGTGGTACTAAGTTAATGATTTCGGTGGAATCAAGGACAAAGTTGACCTGGCCAGTTCGTAAAAAAACTGGAAAATATGCTTCTAAGCATTTGGTCCGACGCGGTAAACAGTCTGTCAGCCCGCCGCTTTAGTACTAATACTAATATCTCTAATATTTACTAATAATCTAATGATGGTTTCAAAGTTTGGCTCAAGGCCAGTAATATCGGCGGAAGGAATAAGTCGATTACATCGACCCCAGCGTTCAGCTGGTTCTTATTTTATTGACCCTGAAAGCATAAATGGCAAAGTCGACTTTCAGAGGAATTTGAACTCAGAACAAAACGACGGACGAAATACCGCAAAGAGTTTCCCCCGGCATGCTAACGATTCTGCCAGCGCGCTGCCTTAACAAATTATCTAATATTAATAACTGTGCTAGTGAAAGCGCATGGCTCAATGGTTAGACCGTCGAGCTTACGATCGTGAGGTTGTGAGTTCGAATCCCGGACCGGGCTGCATGTTTTGTTCTTGAGCAAGACATTTCATTTCATGTTGCTCCAGTTCACTCAGCTGTAGAAATGAGTTGCGATGTATCTAGTGCCAAGCTGTATCGGTCCCTTTGCCTTTCCCTTGGATAACACTGCTGGCGTGGAGAGGGGAGGCCGGTGTGCATGGGCGACTGCTGGTCTTCCATAAACAACCTTGCCCGGACTTGTGTCAGGGAGGGTAACTTTCTTGGTGCAATCCCATGGTCAGTCATGATCGAAGGCGGTCTCAACAACAACTGTACTGTATACTAACAACCGAGGCGAAAATAAATGTTTGCTCAACATGATGTACAGAGAAAGCCACATCTCAAATCACAAAATGAATTATACACTCCAACTTGCAATAAGAAATTCTTTTCTTTTTTATGTGTTTCAGTCATTTGAATGCGGCTATGCTAGAGCACCGCATTTAGTCGAGAAAATCAGACCCCAGGACTTAATCTTTGTAAGCCTAGTACTTCTTCTATCGGTCTCTTTTCCCTAACCGCTAAGTTATGGGGATGTAAACATACCACCATCGGTTGTCAAACGATGGTGGGGCGACAAATACAGACACAAACACACACATACACACACACACACACACACACACACACACACACACACATATACGGACGTCTTTTAATTTCCGTATACCAAACCCACTCACACAGATTTGGTCGGCTATAGTTCAGTGGGACTGAACCCAGAACCATGTGGCTGGTAAGTAAGCTAGTTACCACACATCCACTCCTACGCCTAAAAAGAAAATACGCACGCCTCCCGGGTGGGGAATCAAACCTCGGTCTCCCGCGTGACGGGTGGGGATAGTTAGACATTTTTGCAACAGAGATATTATCATTCAAATCTAACCACTACTGTAAATATATAATAAAACTTAGTAAAATCCACTTCCCAGTCCAAGCTCCTTTTCTTTTTAAATAACCCCTTTTAGTGGAGATTGCATTGACAGATACTTAAGGAGAGAGAGTGGGAGCGAGAGAGGGAGAGACAGTGTGTATGTGTGCGTGCGTATGTGTAAAAGTGTAATAGGATGTGTGCGTATATCCGCTAGTTATTTGTAATAGCAGTAATAGTGATATCAGAAAATAATGAGGTGAGAAGAATGTATATGAGACCGTGTGTCGAAGCACCACATCCCTTACCGAAATCCTACGGTTGGACGGGGATTTAGGCATTTTAGGCTTTATTCTGTCACTCTTCGTTATAGCACAATGATGTTGGCACAGATCGACAGTCAATTAATTCTACTTTACTTTGTACTTGACTGCTACTTTCATGACCATAGAAATCTTGAACGATGAAAGACAAATTTGACCCCGACGAAGTTTGAATTCAGAACGTAAAGAGTTGAACCAAATCCTACAAGGGATATTTCCCAGGATGTAATGATTCACACACTCTGCTATACTTTCTCTTCTCTGGCATCAAACAAAGTGAAAATAATGGACACCATTTCATACTTCACTGAACCAATTACGAGATAAGAATGAAACAAGGTCAATGTAGTTAATACGAATATCTTCAACAATTATGGAAACAACACAAACACGCACTCACGTATGTACGGTCGAAATCACGGACACACGAGCGTACACACATACGCGCGCGCACACACACACACACATACACACATATACATGCGTATACGCTGACACATACACCTATATGTAAATAACACGCAGAACCATACGTATATGTGTGTGTGTATATATGTATGTGTGTATATATGTATATATGTATATATATATATATATATATATATATATATATATATATATATATATATATATATATATATATATATATATATAACACATATATATACATATACACACATATATCTATATACACACATATATATGCATATGTGTGTGCAAATTTGTGTGTTTGTCTATGTGTATTTGTATGTATAGATATATAGATATTTACAAATACACACACAGCTATATATACACATACACGCCCACATAAACGTATGTACTTATATATGTTTGCATATACACGTATATGCATATATACGCACTCACACGCACATAAACACACATACAAACACACATGGATGTCAGTACATATATATATATATATATATATATATATATATATATACATATATATATGTGTGTGTGTGTGTGTGTGTGTGTGTGTGTGTGTGTGTGTGTGTGTGTGTGTGTGTGTCTGTGTCTGTGTACATGAACGTATGTACAGGTAGTGGCGTAGTTTAGAAGTTCACTTATCAAATACGATCTTAGTTCCCCATATCAGTGCAACGTATCTTGGTGAAATGCTCTTATACGAGATCTGATCAATAAATATCCGGACTATTGCCATAGTAACGAAGCTAAAGTATGCAGAGTAAAGCCGCTTGGCAAAGATTGACTGTGAAATTCTTGTGCATGCGCAATACATATTAACGCTCTAGCTGATTTCCGCTGTTAAAATAAGTGCCTGGGAATAAGGCGTGTCGCGCGCGATCGTCACATTGACCATGACAGAGAAAGTGGTCGTGGAGATACCTGCTCAGAGGCCTACGCGAAGTTGCAGAAAGTGTATCGAGGGTAGTGTATAAGCTGCGCACATCTGTGCGAGTGCTTCGGAACTTTCCAAGATAGCCGATAAAAATGTTAATACTGATGAACGTTCTGGGACACCCACAGAATAAGCTACCTCTATTTTGCAGAAAAAAGTGTTAGCGGCCGGCTAGGATACTCGAACTCACACTTCCGTGATTACGCGTCGCGGTGGTCTAAACCATTAAGCTAAACCCCCCCACCATTTGATATATATATATACATATATATATATATATATATATATATATATATATATATATATATATATATATATATATATATATATATATATATATATATATATATATATATATATATATATATATATATATATATATATATATATATATATATATATATACACACACACACATACACATTTATTTATTTATTTATGTGTTTCAGCCAAGTGGCTGCGGTCATGCTGGCGCACAACCGTGAGATATGCATCAACTTGCTATAAAAACACGTAGTAATTTTACCTTGTTCCTTTTCTCAGTGCAAGTTTTGAAGAGTGCAGTTCGATTTTATCGGTTATTTTTTCAAAGCTATAATGGAAGTGACAAAGGACCATATTCGGCATATTGTGCTCTGTGAGTTTAATAAAGGAACAACGCAACAGAACGTGCGCGGAATATTAATGCAGTGTTTGGGGATCGAACAATAAGCGCTAACCAGTGTCAACATTGGTTCCAGAAATTCCGAGCTGGAAACAACAGCCTAGAAGACGAACCTCGTCCTGGAAGATTTGTAGAGCTCGATGGGCCTGCAAACCCTGATTGAGACGAAATCCTATCGTAACTTTCGGGGAACTTATATATAAGCTTGTATTGAACCATTTATCGGCATCTTCGTGCTATCAGAAAAGTCAACAAGTTGGGTCAATGTGTTCCTCACAAACCTTCCGAGTGTAATTGCGCACAGGGAGCGAATGTATGCTTTTCTATGCTGGCACGTCAAACGTGATGAACCTTTTTTGAACCGAACAGTGACGGGTGACGAGAAATGGGTTCTCTATAAAAATGTCAAGCGCCGAAGACAGTGAGTGAGGAAAGGAGAAACAACAGCACCCCAGGTTAAAGAAATTATTCACCCACGTTAGGTATTGTTATCTGATTGGTGAGTTATAAAAAGTTAACTCTCTTAACTTTGAACTTTTTAATCCCAACCAAATGATAACAAAGGAGATCTTAAGTCAGCGCTAGAAGAAAAACGACCATCGTTGGTTTCAAGATGAAAGGTATTCTTTCATCAGGATTATGCTCGGCCACATACAGCGAGAATTATATTCCAAACGCTGGAGCAGTTTGAATGGGAAACAATGTCTCACTCACCATAATCACTGGACGTTGACCTATTTGATTATCATTGATTCTGCAGTGTTTTAGATTACAAAAGAACTTTGTTTATCATCATAATTTTGAAAAATTAGTGAAATATAAAAAAACGCAATATTTATGGCCTGAAGATATATATATATATATATATATATATATATATATATATATATATATATATATATATATATATATATATATATATATATATATATATATATATAGGAAAATGTGTTGTTGAAAATGCACTTAAATTCGAAAAGCTCGTAAATGTTTAAAATACATTTATTTACATGTAAATAAATGTATTTTAAATTTAAGTGCATTTTCAACAACACATTTTCCTATATTTTTTTCCTGCATGAAAACACCACTCCCTCTTTTTGCTATATATATATATATATATATATATATATATATATATACTAGGGTTATGACTTTTTCACAACCTAATAACGCCATACTGTTATTCGATGAATAATTTCATAAAATAAATCGATCATCACTTTTGACCCAATTCATGCAAAATTCTAAGGGGCGGTTCATAACCACTGCTCAAGTTTCTACCAAACTAGGTGTGATGACTCAATGCTATGCAGAATTAGTATATCTGAAATTCCAGCTTTGTAGTTGAAAGAGTTTCAGAGTTATTGGCCTTTTAATCAATACTCACTAGGTGGCACTGAATTCACACTTTAGGATTTCCGCTGCGTAAACCCTTGTAAACGCAAGAAAGATGTGGAATAAAAGCATATTTATATATTTTAAAGATTACTGAATAGAAATTGCTATATGAAAAGGTTGAAAAGTAGGCCATTTTAAGATAGAGGCCACGACAAGCATTCGATAATATACAAAATTAAAAATAATACATATTTTAACTTTATAGGTTAAATTTCAATTTTAAATAACTGTATAAGAAAAAAGGATGCTGGATATTAGCAAATTATTAAACACAGCAACGAATTCATATGTTTTGTTAGATAAAATAAATTGAAACTGCAATGTCTCCTTCTTTTTACAAACAGTATAAAAATCTGGAAGGCACTTGATTGCCCATTCTGCACTCTGACTTGTTCTGAGAATTTCCAGATTTGATGGTTCTCGATTCCAAAAGATTTTTATGAATTATGATAACTTCTGATAATTATGTGCATTAAATATTTGGTCAGTAAACCAAAAATCGACCCCTCTCTTAAATACAGAACTGTGTTTAATATGGTTAATACTTTAAATTCTTTGTCAATGTCTTATGTTAATGTTATGCATTTAAACTTTGTGTTGATGTTCTTGTGAGTCTTGATCTTGAATTAGAGTTCTTTTGGTTCGGTGCTTTCACTGGCAATCTTATGACAGAAGCCAGGTTTTATACATCATATAAATTTCTAGTTTGTCTAAGAGAACTCCTGCCTGGTTTCGTTCTCATTATTTCTTTTCACAAAATACTGGTCAACCCAAAGCTTTACTAAGAAGTAGTTACCATAGATGCAGCACAACATGATCGCTTCCTGATCTACGTGATTGCAAAACTAGCATCGTAAGACTACAAACAGGCAACATACACACTCATTGGAAATTTAACAGTAGCAACGTTCTCATAAATTTTCGTCTTTCAGAAATCTAAATTAAGTTCTTAGGCGGATGGAATCAGAAATATTATTCAGAAACATTGAAAACGGATTATAAGTTATTTCTGTGGATGCGAATACACACACACACACACACACACATACACACACACACACACACACACACACACACACACACACACACACACACACACACACACACACACACACACACACAAACACACACTACACTATTGGCAAAGTTTTTCAGAACGTGTGCATCAAACGTGCAGTTTATTATCACATAAAAATACATTAATAAAAGTAGATTCATGAATTAATTTTCAATTGGCTCTTGAGAAAATGGCAAGCACTTCTTTCTCTTAGTCTACACTAAAATCAGAAAATGTACTTTTAGAATTAACGTCCTTATTCCACTCATCGATAGAGCCGTCGCAAATCTTCTGCATATGATTTTATCTGTCATCTTGTGGGAAATTTCAAATGACGTATATGATTTATATTAAACGAAATAGTACTTAGCCGAAATGTACTAGTCATGTGAAAATATCAACCGATTCTCTTTCATTGTCTAACATTATTCTATTGCATTTGCTCGAAAAATAATGATAATTCATATATATATATGTGTGTAAGGAAGTATGCATGATTATATATATATATATATATATATATATATATATATATATATATATATATGTGTGTGTATGTGTGTGTGTGTGTGAGAGAGTATGTATATGTATTTATATAGTACTTATATATGTATTTACATACGTACTCTTAATTCTTCTGCTCCTTATTTTGTGCATCATTTTGGGATATTATATACATATATATATATATACATATATATATATATATATATATATATATATATATATATATATAGGTGTGTTTACTCACTAGCTTTAAAATGTATGCTTTTTCTTTCAAATGTTTCTCCCTATTTTCACATTTACATTCATAGATGCAATCACACATATATATTCATATGCATACACATATACAGGCTTATATCTGCCTAAACATTCGAATATGTATGACATTTTCGAACAGAAACGATCAGACTCTGGTCTTATTTATGAGGAAGCGCATTCTCTGAGTAGTTTACTTACTGAGACATTGTTATTCATTAATGACCTCAACAGACAACCCCTTATCAAGAAACCCAGGTGATCTTCATTCATTGCTGAAAACCAATAACTTACGTATAAGCTATCATACACAATAAAAACTGAATCAGTCTGTATGATTCTCTGATAATTTCTATCTTCCCATATGATAAACTACAGAAAAGCATTTTATTGACAATATATCGGGGCTTATAGAGAGAATAACCGGGATTACCTTTTCTATCAGAATATAGCTCACCATAAATATATTTTATATCCTTCTTATCTTTCACAAAAGAACTTTTGTAATGAAATCTAGGTTAGAATTTTTCAGTAACTTTCCTTACGGTTTTAGGAAAGTAACTATATATCACCACCATCAATAAATAAATAGAAAAATGAAAAATGCATAAATATAAGGTATCAATTAGGCTCGTGCATTGAACATAAATTTTCATTCATTTTAGGTGTGCGCATATATTTTGTGTATGTAATATATATATATATATAGATCTCATAAACACACACACGCTTATACACACACACACACAATACACGCGCAGACACACAATACACACATAGACACAGTCACAGATACACACACACATGTACATGCATAAATACAGGCATATATGTATATTCATATAATACGTATAAAGATATAGATATACGCATACATACACACACACATATGCAGTTGTCCCTCTGTTTCTAAGGTAGAATGGTTCCACGAGTTACTGATTAAAAGGAAATCATATAAATAAAACCAATATTGGTACCTAACGACATTTTTAATAAAAAAAAGTTTAAAAAAAGACAATCATAAGCCACATAGAAACATTTACTGAAATGGATGTCCTTAAAGTTACTGAAATCCAGAAATTATATTCGATATGATTTTCCTTCGCTTTTTAGATATTTATCTTATAGCTGCTTCGTTTATATAAAACTGTTTCATAGATTCTGTCGAAGCCTTAACATATTGGAATTGGTTAAATATATTAAATATCGATTTCAGAGAAATTGACTTTCATGATATTTGAAATTCTTCCTTTCAATCCAGAAAATAATTAAGAATATATAATAAAACCAATAATTCTAAGTGAAGCTTTAGTTTATTTTCAAGCTTGCCTTCACAATTTACAGAGTAAGGCGAAAGTTAAATAGAAAGGAAAACTAAACTGAGAAACATACATGCAAAAACAGTGCTGAACCGGAACTGTGCGGATAAAATCGAGAGATGAGTGAGTATGCGCGCACTCGCGCACCTTGTCTATGTGTGTATATTGTGTAAAAAAAGGTTCAACGATCATTCTTGAGTCATTGGCTCATACGCTGGTTTCCCAGGTTTTTGTGTGAACTTGAGGAAAGGAAATGAAGTGTTTTGCTTAAGAACACAAAGGCATTGCCCAGTCCAGCGATTCGAAACCACAACTTTGCGATCAGGAATACAAGACAAGCCCTTAACAGCTATGCCATTTATCTCTCTCTCTCTCTCTCCACACACACACCCTTCTCCACATATGCACCTTCCATCTTCCTCTTGTGTGTGTGCGTGTGTGTGTAGATAAGTATATAAATTATAAATAGCATCAAAATACAATAGCATTATTTTCCAGCAATAAGTACCGTAAAGATTGAATTATAAATAGGAAATAGTGGCACAACAAGGCACCAATGTTTGCTGGAAATAGCAGTCGATAACCGTAACGCTATGTAAGGCTTCACTGAATGTACAGAGGGAAAGATCTTTGCGAGCAGCGAACATAAAAATTCTCGACCGCGACTCGCACACATCCTTGCCTCTATACATTCAGTGAAGCTTTACATAGAGTCGTACAGTTATCGACTGCTATTTCCAGCAAACATTGGCACCTTGTTGTCCTACTATTTCCTACACACACACACACAGACACACACACACAAACACACATATGTATATATATATTTATATATGTATATATATTTATAAACCGGAGTAAGCACATGAAATGTGCAGCAAGGTGGAAAAAAGAGTACTCAAATACCAGAGGTAGAGTAATATGCTTTATTTAAAAGCAGCAGAAAAATAACAAAAGACTGTTACTCTGAGTTTCACGTTCCCGTTCATCGGACAGTTTTGTTAGAAATGGGGAACCCCATTTCTAACAAAACTGTCCGATGAACGGGAACGTGAAACTCAGAGTAACAATCTTTTGTTATGTTTCTGCTGCTTTTAAATAAAGTATATATTTATATGTATATATACACATAGATATATGCATGCATACAACATACATACATATTATATTACATTGTATGTATATTGTATGTATGTATATTGTCTGCGATTAATCGTCTGCCTTTATACTTTTCTACTCTAAGCACAAAGCCCGAAATTTTGGGGGAAGGGGGACAGTCGATGAGATTTACACCAGTAGGCAACTGGTACTTAAAGTATCTATCGCGAAAGGATCAAAGGCAAAGTCCACCTCGGCGGAATTTGAACTCAGAACATAAAGACAGACGAAATACCACTAAGCATTTCGCCCGGCGTGCTAACATTTCTGCCAGCTCACCGCCTTACTCTACCTACATATGGTGAAGAAGCGTGGTCTAGCGGTTAGGTTGCTGGAGTCCCGATCGAAAGAACGTGGTTTCGACTCCCGGATTGGGTGATGCGCTGTGTCCTAGATTAAAACATTTCATTTCACTATGCCCCGGGCTACTCAGTTGTAAATAATTAACCCTACTATGGATTGGCAGCATGTTTTGTTCTCAGTCACTTATACGCTGTGGAACGCGTGTAGTCATTTGAGTCCTTGGATTGGAAGGCGTAGTGTTCAGTCGACTTCCTTTAATTTACCTAGGTATGGCTTTGTTGTAGATAATCTATGTGGCCTCAAAAATGTTAAAACCTGTTATTTTACCATAATGTGGCATTGTGATTCTATAATTGATAGCTATTGTACCTAAAATGGCATAGTAGCAATATCAGAGAATCTATTTTATTTAGACATAACACTGTATTCCAGTAATGATTGCATTTTTACTTAGATATGGCTTCATGGAATTGCCAGAAACTGTTACTCTACTATTGTGGCATTATAACTGCAAGCAATAACTGTTTAACGTAGGTTTGTATAGAGGCAAGTTTAGAAACTTTTATTCTACATAGATATGGCCTGTTAATTCTGTAAACGATTACAATCTTATATAGTTTTGTCGTCGGGGAATGGTTAGATAAACTTATTCTGCCTAAAGATGAAATTCTATCCCGGTTAGAATCTATTAGTATATTCTTTAGATATGATATACACAGGACTAGGCATGGCTCTGTAGGTAAGAAGCTTGCATTCTAATACGTGGATTCGATTTCAGTCCCAATGTAGCGAAACCTGGGTAAGTGATTTTTTTACTATAGCCCCGAGCCGATAAGTGTTTGTGAATGAATTAGGTAGGTAGAAACTGTGTGGAAGCCGTACACACACATGTATACATATATAAATAATATATATATATATATATATATATATATATATATATATATATATATATATATATATGCATATATACATACATAAAACTATCTTGCCCTAACGTTCGAAATGCAGAGTAGATAAAATAGTGGACAAGTGATGAAGGGATTGTTCTTTATGTTGCCTGTCTCATTTTTCATGTTGTTCACGTTTTTTGACGCCCTGTACCCATATATGCATGTGTATATACATATACATGTAGGTATGTACATGAATATATATATATGCATATATATATATATATATATATATATATATATATATATATATATATATATATATATATATATATATATATATATATATATATATATATATATAATTTATACTATTATATGGTCGAACGTCACGCATCCATCTCCAAGTATATATATATATATATATATATATATATATATATATATATATATACATACACGTGATTGTGAATTTGTGATTGTCACTCCGCACACACAAACTGATAACCGGAGTGGGTTTGTTAACATTTCCGTAACTTAGCAGCTCGAGAACAGATACCGATAAAATAAGAAAGAGAATTAAATATAAGTATTCGAATCGATTTGATCAACGAAACTCATTAGTGCAGTTCCCAAGCATGACCGCAGTCCACTGACTGAAACACGTAAAAGTTAATGAGCCAATCTGGAAAGTTTTATTTTTTTCTACACTCTGTAAAGTCTGTGTACACTATGGCTATGTTAGTAATTACCGTCACTACGTACATACGTGCATTTTCACATTTTTATGTTTAATTATTTTTGCCGATGCAAGATGGTTTTCAGTCACAAGACACAGGTGCATATTTCAATATATTTCATTTTGTTGCTTTCTAATTGAAGATCGGAGAAAGCGTCTATTAAATTACAACGTCTTTCTTGCAAAGACACTCTTCTCTATAATTATATTTTCAAAACTGCTGAGTTAGTTTTAGTTACTTCTAAGTATTTGAAATAATAATTTATTGTACAGTATTGTTGCATTGCAATTTGGTCGTTAGAGGTGGATATATCGCATGCGCAAAAATTTGTACCACTACCACCATTATTATGTTTAGTAGTATTGATAGTAATACTAATAAAATGTGTTATAGTTACTGTTGTTTGTTCGTCTTAATATGTTGGAAATCATTATTACCATCGTCGCTACTACTACTACTACTACTACTACTACTTCTACACAACTACCACCACCACCACCACCACTTGACAACTAATATCGCTGTGTTGCGTTCCCATAACTGCGCAGTTCGTCAGGAAAACCGTAAATACCTGGCTTAAAAATATAATAAGCACGGTGATCGATTCGTTCGACTAAAATTCTTCAAGTATTTGTCCCAGGGTGGGAGCAGTCTGGTGACTGACACAAATAAAATATAAAAGAAAAAATAGATGTGTACACACGCATACACTAACATATGCACACACATACATATTCATACAAACATACATATATATGCATACACATATATACATACATACATCTATAAATATATACATATCTATCTATTTATCTCTATTTTTCTGTCTGTATGTCCATCTATCTATCTATCTATCTATCTATCTATCTATCTATCTATCTGTCTGTCTGGCTATCTGGCTGTCTGGCTATCTGGCTGTCTATCTATCCATCCATCCATGTATGTATGTATGTATGTATGTATGTATGTATGTATGTATGTATGTATGTATGTATGTATGTATGTATCTATCTATCTATCTATCTATCTATCTATCTTTTTTTTTTTTTTTCCTTTTCTTCCCGCGATCCCTTTTGATCCAAATTATCCCCCCCCCAAAAGCTCTACTTTGTAATTTGTCCATTTTCTGTATTTAGCCCTGTGTGGCTATAATAAAAAGATATCTATCTATCTATCTATATAACGTGTCTGTCTTCCTGTCTATCTCTCTGTGTATCAGTCTGCCTCTCTCTCTTTCTCTCTCTCTCTATCTGTGTATATATATAGACAAAAAGTGATAAAGAAGCCAAAGCTGTGAGGAGTTTTGCAAGACATTTATAAGGAAAGAGATATAGATATATTCTTAGAGCTGTTTCTGGGATATTATGGATATCCCTTCATCAGAGACGGTGTGAATGTGAGATGTTAAACAAAGGTAAATGTTTGAGGGTGAAATAAGGAATTATTGTGGAAAAGGAGGAAATAGGGAATAAAGACGGAACTCAAACATTTACCTGTTTAATCATCTCACATCGTCTCTGATGAAGGGATATCTATAATATCCCAGAAACAGCTGTAAGACTATATCTGCATCTCTTTCCTTATAAATATCCTGAAAACACCTCACGGCCTTGGATTTGTTGTCTCTTTTTGCCTCATATATATATATATATATATATATATATATATATATATATATATATGCTCGAACCAAGAGTTTAGCCACAGTCTGTCCATGGCACTTACTTAGCGTTACAATATTATTCGGGAAAAACACTAATGATATTAAGTTTGTTGCATAATTGACTACCCAAGATAAACATTTCAGTTAATACTTGCAGATAAGACTAAAAGCTTCGGAATAAACGATTGCCATTCTTAGTGAGCTAAGCACGAAAACGAAAGGAAAGAGGACAATCTGCAACACCATTTACCAACCAAATGGCCATAACCTCTCTCTCTCTCTCTCTCTCTCTCTCTCTCTCTCTCTCTCTCTTTCTCTATCTCTCTCTCTCTCTTTCTCTCTCTCTCTCTCTCACCTTCTCTTTCTCTCTCTCTCTCTCTCTCACCTTCTCTCTCTCTCTTTCTTTCCATTCGTCTCTGTTCGTCTGAATTGGCCTCTTATGTTTTACAGAATTTCGTAGAAGCCAAACCAGGAGATTCATAATCTTTTCATTAGAAAAGAT
>NC_142930.1:157023663-157068663 GCF_046866305.1 Octopus bimaculoides | reverse complement strand
TTTACAGAATGTCATAAGACAGAAGACAATGATCCTCTTCATGAACTTCTGAGCTCGTGGCTGAGCTTCCAATTATTAATTCTACCCGCTAACAATAGCTGTCAAATCTCCCTCAAATTACACCTATTATCTTAATATTTTACATAAATTAACCCTGGGTTTTCTGTATATAGGAAGCTGATTTTACTGATCATCAGTAAATACGTTACAGTTTATCATAACACGAGATGGTGAGCCATTCAGTGAGCATGTGAACTGATAAGAGACTCAGCAAGTGGTAGGCAAGCCTGCTAAGTATAATGTCGATCTCCTTGAAATCACATCTATTGTCTGAAATTAGTGGGTAATGTGACCTGGATTCCATGTGTATGGTAAGATGATCGTATAATTACGGTTGGAATGTCTTTGATACTAGATCGACTTAATTTAGGTCGATATAGGGCAAAATCCACCCACTACCAAGATCTAATAGACGAGGTAATGGAGTTGTAGTTAGGCGATTCTTTAAAGCTGCTTGATATAGCAGGCAAACATATCTCAAATCACATGTTACTGCCTCATATAAAGACTGGATATTCATATAAAAAATAATTTTGTGCATTATTTACATTATTTACATTCGACCTATATTTGTCCTCAACTTGTTTGTTGTTAATACAACGTTTCGGCTGATATACCCACCAGCCTTCATCAGATGTCTTGGGGAAATTTCGAACCTGGGTTCTCATTCCTAAGGTATTTTTCGATGTTATTATTATTATTATTATTATTATTATTAGTGTCCAGGTCACTGCTTGGAATCGAACTCGGAATCTCGGGGTTAGTATCCCGCACTCTTAACCACCACGCCATATGCCCATTAAATGTAGAACTGAAAAAATAATTTTACCTGCAATGGTATGATGAAGGACTTTTTTTTATCATAGGTCTGTTTGGTCAGGACTGACGTGGGTGAGCAAGAACAGGAAGAACGAGAACAACAATATCAGAAACAAAAACCACAACTACAACAACAGCGGTAGCTGAAGCATCAACAACAACGACAATAACACACGAGGAATTTCTGTGTACTAAACTCGTATCATAAATAATCGGTGGATAAAAGATCATTGGCAATTTTTGTTTTTAGTATCAACAACTCCGATTGAATTTATAACAGAATTTGTTGATTTAATATTTTTCTCTATTTTTGTTTGTTTTAGATTTTTATCCAATCAATATTGAAAATGTTAGTTGCAAAGGGAACGACCATTTTAGGCGGCTTATTGACTAATTGTCTCAGTTAGTTTAATACCTCTCGTAATAACGAAGCCAAGAAAGTGTATGAAGAATAAATATGTTTCTGTATCCGTTACGTTAATCAGGTAAAGAAAAAAAAATTAAATAAGCTGCTTTCCATTTTGTACAGCGGTTTTGAGCCGGTGAGGCGCTGTTAGAGTTTAAACGTCATAATATAAAATTAACATTCTTCTCTACTCGAGGCGCAAGGCCCGAAATTTTGGAGGAAGAGGCCAGTCGATTAGATCGAAGCCAGTACGCAACAGGTACTTAATTTATCGACCCCGAAAGAATGAAAGGCATAGTCGACCTCTGTGGAATTTGAACTCAGAACCTAAAGACAGACGAAATACAGCTAAGCATTTCGCTCGGCGTGCTAACGTTTCTGCCAAAACTTAACATTATCATCTTTTAAAACCGTATATTCAGGGTAATTTCTGTTTCTCAAGTCTTCAGTTCTTTGTTTTGGTTAAAGTTATATTTTATGTGTATATGTTCTATTACGTGATTAAGGTATTCACTCAATTCTTTCCGTTCTTCAGGTTCGAACATGTTACGGCCAGCATCACACATTTTAAAAACGTCTCGTATTAAATGATGGCTGTGTACTCTTTACTAGTACCTCAGTAGTTATAAAATTTGTATAAAGGGACAGAATCAATATGATATTTACTTAATCTTCTGTAATAATTATGTCTACCAAAGGCACAAAGTCTGGAGTTTTAGTGGAAGATATTAGTCGATTAAATCCTCGTCAATACAGGACTTCTGCTCTAATGTATCAACCCAGGGAGTAAGAAATGCAAAGTTGGCTTCAGCGAGATCTGAATTCACGGCGCTGAGAGGCAGAACAAATTTGGCAATTTATTTTCTTTGATGCTTTTTTTTTCGTTAACTTTATGACGTACTATGTAATAATATTGTAAATATTCCTGTTCCATTTGAGTATTTTATCTATTCATATTTATGTTGTGATGATTCTTTCTGCTAAAGGCACAGCTCCTGAAACTTTGGGAGAAGGGGAAAGACGATTATATTAATCTCAAGGCTGATTGGTAATTCTTTTATCGACACCGAAATGATGAAGGGCAAAGTTAAACTCGGAGGGTTTTGAACTCAGAACGTCAAAACAGACGAAATTTCGCAAAGCATTTTGTCTAACGATTCTGTCAGCTCACCGACTTTTTATTTCTATTAATAATTATTTCTACTCTTAGCACAAGGTCTTGAAGCCTTTGGGGGGGGGGGTCTAGTTAATTACATCGACCCCAGGGTGTAATTGGTACTTATTTCATCTACCCGAGGAGATGAAAGGCAAAGTCGACCTCGGAGGAATTTGAACTCAGATGAAAAACCGCTACGCATTTCGACCGGCGTGCTAACGATTCTGCCAGCTCGTTGTCTTTTTATTTGTATTAATAATGACCACAATATTATTTCCTTTGTACACACCTGTTTTCGATCACTATTTAAAATTCATTTAATATCAAATCAATATAATGCGTCGAGCTGGTGGAGCCGTTATCAAAACGGAAAACATATTCTTAGCGGCATTTCGTCCTTCTTTACGTTCTGATTTTAAAACAAGTTGCGGTCGCTTTCATCATTAGCTCCCTCCCATGAAATTGCTGGCCTTGTGATAAGAATTTGAAACCAATACTAAATCAGTAAAGTGTGATTTAGGAGGTGAATCATCTAGTAATAATAATGGACACTCTATTTTCAGAATCTATATGAGATTTTGGAATGAAAATACTTTAATATTCAGAAAGTAATACTTTTTGATTTAATAACTGACATTTTGATTATAAGTCAATAAAAGTAAGAATTTTAACTCTGATCATAGTAGAATTAAATTATATATCTGATTTCTACCATCAACGACAGACCACATACTTTGGAAGAATAAGCTGTGGATCAATTGAAATGAATTAGATGCAAATTTGATCTCTTTAAAAGGTAATTCAATCGGTCTTTTCATACATACAACCAAACCAGATATCGATTCCTAATATTATCACAGTTCAGGGTGGTGAGCTGGCAGAATCGTTAGCACGCCGGGCGAAATGCTTAGCAGTGTTACGTTCTGAGCTCAAATTCCGCCGAGGTCGACTTTGCCTTTCATCCTTTTGGGGTCGCACTGGGGTCGCTGTAATCGACTTCATCCTATTCTTTGTCCCCTCTATGTTTAGCCCTCTGTGGGCTATAAAGAATTAAATAAATATTATCACAGATCATCAGTTTCTGTTGGGGTGGGGGGGCAGAGTCGAATAAATTGATGCCAGGACTCCTGCTGCTATTTTATTTGATTGACCTCTAAAAGACATATGTCTAATTTAACCTCGATATAATTTGGATTCAAAATGTAAAGAGCCTGAGCAAATACAGCAAAGCGTTTAAACGACGTTCGAAGAATTGCGCCAATATAACACCTTAATAATATTCTGGAAAATAAAACTTTTCGACTTCGGCAAGCGGTGACAAAATACCAAGAAAGGGGTAGTCTATCGAATGAATTGTTTCATGTACTTCATTGGTACTTTATTTTATGGAAACTCGAAGGGTGGAATACCAAATCCATCTTGGTAGGTTTTGACCTCGGAATGTCAGGCAACAGAGTAAATGGTACAGGGCATTTTGTTTGACGCGCTAAACCTTCTGATATGGTTTAAGCAAAGCACTGTACCGTTTCTATAAAGTCACTGCTTTATCAAATATATTATTTCCGTCTGATCTTAAACCATACAAGATTTTACGGTTATATTATTACTCGCTTCTAATAAAATATTCCAGTGATCTCGAGAAATAAGTTTGAGAATTTTATTCAAACACCAAACAGCACAACTCCCATGAAATGAGAAAGGAACGTCTTACTCATGTTCGTAAGGTGGGAGGCTTTAATAAGTTTCACAGTTATTCCTACTAGCAATAAATAAAACTAGAAATCAGTTTAAACACAACATGGCTTTCCAATTATCTATTGATGATAGCATTTTCCTTTCGCCTCATGTGTACTCTCTGCACTTTAACAACCATTACTCATAAACGGTAGGTAGGAATCATCGACCAAATCCAAGAATGAGATTTTCGACAAATCCTTATTGAATGTCAAAATTTAATTATAGGGTGGAATCGGTGGAGCTTGCTTGCAGCCATTTCACTTGACGCATATCAAGGTTGATTCCTTCAAATGCTGTTCCACGTAGGATATTGATTGTAACGACATATTTAATTTCCAGGTTATATTGCAACTAATAGCAATTCAAATGATAACGCACCCATTCCACCACACAAAAGCCCTTGTGTTATTGTATCAGTTATCTATAATTTTCACATCAAGAATTATATTTATTTCTTGAAAACGAAGGTGACAGCTACATTGGTTGGTATTTTGGAATTTTTGCCTAAATAGATTTGCCGATAAGATCATAATTTTCGAAGCGTGCTAGATTTCACTAATGACATTGCTGCTTCATAAGTGTTGCTGCTTTCATCTAGTTCTGTGATTACTGGAATCTTTCCACTCCGTTTACCAATTTGTCTTTCGATGAACAGGACTTTGTAGAAGCTAGCAAGTTTCCACTTGATCGGTAACTGTGCTATTTCCCCATTTATTCCATTTATCTTTTCTGCTTCGATAATTTCAGAAGCACAACCAAACGCAGCAGTCTGTATAGTAAATATACACATCAATTTTATTAAAGTGGTGTTTTTATTTTTGCATGAACACATTCCTATTCGATAAAAAAAATCTTCCTTTTTCTTCATAACTTCGTAAATACATAAAATAAATATATTCTATCTTGGATCTCTCAACTGTCATTTAGTAAGATATAATAGTTAGTTATGTTATATATTTCTGTATGGGAAGGGTAAATGATAGTATTTATTACTATTTATACACTATGTATCTTAATTGGAAGGAAATATACACTAAGCATATGTTATATTTCAACATATGTCCAATCAGCATACTGGGAATAATAGACGCTGCAAAAACATTTTAAATTAAATAGTCTCAAACTTTGTCCTTCATTAAAAGACTAATAATTAGAGAAAATATAGAAGGGACATTTCCTCTCTTGTGGGACGAAGTATTTAGAATAATGAGTGAAAGAAGAATGAACGTAGAAATTAGTAGAAACACGAACGTTAGAAATACATAGTAGAGATCGTATTGCAAGTACATCAACGAAGTTTCTGTCTGTCATATTCGATTCACACACACACACACATATATATATATATATATACGACGGACTTCTTTCAGTTTCCGTCTACGAAATCCACTCACAAGGCTTTGGTCGGCCCGAGGCTATAGTAGAAGACACTCGTCCAAGGCGCCACGCAGTGGGACTGAACCCAGAACCATGTGGTTGGTAAGCAAGCTACGTACATACTGTTGTGGAAATCAGCTGCCCAGCGGTTGTTCACAGAAAGCTAAATATTAACGAAAATAGAAAATACCTATGCTGCACTATTGAGAGATCTACAGCTACTCTATCTGGATTATAAGTTCGGCGTTGTTGCTGCAAGCGGAGTAGTTGATGTCTTTCTCAACAGCTCCTCACTCACACCGTATTGTAATCCGTGGGATTACAATCGGATAAATTAGGGACTAAAGAAATTTGGACAACAACCTTTGACTGTTCTCTCCGACAGCTACTTTTGATTGTTGCCAGAGGTATTGCAGGGAGCCGAGGCCGTCTCTACATATATGGCCTTCTAGCAACAACCCTCTGATTGAATCATGGTTTCCCGCATCTTCACTGTCTGAGTGAAGCTTGAAGTCTTGAGCAAAGATGTAAGGATGATTTCCGGCTGGTGAATGCAGCGAGAAAGCCTAGAGAGTTCCTTTTGCTAGCTACAGCTTCATATTTTTCATCGCAGCTGCCACGTCGTACAGCCTTTATAGTATTCACAAAGCATTGATTACTAGGTGCAGGGGTGGCTGTGTGGTAAGTAGAACCACATGGTTCCGGGTTCAATCCCACTGCGTGTCAAGTGTCTTCTACTATAGCCATGGGGCCCACAAAAGCCTTGTGAGTGGATTTGGTAGACGGAAACTGAAAGAAGCTCGTCGTATATATGTATGTATATATATATATATATATATATATATATATATATATATGTGTGTGTGTGTGTTCCCCCAACATCACTTGACAACAGATGCTGGTGTGTTTACGTCCCCGTAACTTAGCGGTTCGGCTAAAGAGACCGATAGAATAAGTACTAGGCTTACAAAGGATAAAGTCCTGGGGTCGATTTGCTCGACTAAAGGCGGTGCTCCAGCATGGCCGCAGTCAAAATGACTGAAACACGTAAAAGAGTAAAAAGAGTAAAGAGTTATGACGTCAGCATTTCGGTACCTGATACAAGTGACTCTTCCCATATTCCGATGCCTTCCGACCCTCCATGTCAGCAATTTCTTCTCAATTGCAACTGCAGTTTATGCTCTCCTACACCGTTCACTATTCACCAATACAGTAATCCTCGACTATCGCGGGTTTTACGTTCCAAAACACCCCGCTATATGTGAAAATCCGCGAAGTAGAGACAGTACTGTACTGTTTATTTCATTTATTATTTTTATAATTTGTATATATCTATTTTATTATAAATGCAAAACAACACCACATACTCACCTCCCGAGTTTCGTCTCCTGTACAGTATGTGCTATTCTTTGTTTACCCATCTACAGTACACTACGTGTTTATGGTTTATGTATTGTAATTAGTATGTTATTCAGTGCAGTACTGTACTGTAGTTTTATTTATTGATTTAATAATTTTTAGCGGTGAAAATGCTTATTTTACCACAGAAATGATTAAAATCTAAAAAAAAAAAAAAATAAATACCTATCGGCTGTAGATTCCCGCGATATACTGAAGAGTCCGCGATATAAATTTACATATATCAGCCAGAAAAATCCGCGATGTATTGACGGTGCAATAGGTGAACCACGATGTGGCGAGTGGTTACTGTACATCAATCTGTTCGGGAAAAAGGAGACATAAAATAGATCAAAATCCTCGAATATTTTATATGCATGTTTGTATAAATATGTACGTTTGTGTGTGTATGGGGAATATTTTTTTTCTATTAAAAAAATACACTAATACAGAAGTGACACTACGTTGTCAGGTGAATGTTACACCAGCAGCAGTAGCAGTTACTCAGATATTCACCGGACAATGCGGAGCTACTCTCCAATCGGATATAGAATGGCTGGATTGTCCCATTTCTGAAACGTTCGCATATGCTCATGGGCTATTTTGTCTGAAATACTTAAAGGTTACCCAATTTTCCTTTCGCTTTGTTGGAAGCACTCCTGCTTCAATATTATTTTTTTCTTTTCCTTCTGCATCACAATGCTTTAAATATACTACAACGCTATTCTCTCTTTTTTTTTCTATATTTTAGGCATGTATTGAAACCACTGTGACAAAATGGTCAAGAATTTCGCTTCACTACTACGAAGTCACGGGATCGATCTTACTGCATAGTGTCTTTGACAAGTGTCATTTTCCAAATTCTGATCGACACATACTCTATGACTGAAATTGGGTTGGCAGAAACTGCATAGGGAAGGCGGTGAGCAGGCAGAAACGTTAGCACGCCGGGCGAAATGCTTAGTAGTATTTCGTCTGACTTTACGATCTAAGTTCAAATTCCACCGAGGTCTACTTTGCCTTTCAACCTTTCGGGTCGATAACTTAAGTACCAGTTACGCACTGGGGTCGATGTAATAGACTTAATCCCTTTGTCTGTCCTTGTTTGTCCCCTCTATGTTTAGCCCCTTGTGGGCAATAAAAAATAGGAAACGTTCGCACGTTGGGTGAAAAGCTTAGCGGTATTTCGTCTGCCGTTACATTCTGAGTTCAAATTCCGCCGTGGTCGGCTTTGCCTTTCATCCTTTCGGGGTCGATATATTAAGTAGCAGCTGCGTACTGGGGTCGGTCTAATCGACTTAATCTCTTTGTCTGTCCTTTTTTGTCCCCTCTATGTTTAGCCCCTTGTGGGCAATGAAGAAAAAGAAACTGCATAGGATCTGTTTGGTTAGACTATATCTGCAATTCAAATAAGTTCAACGTAGATAAAACTCTATAGCCTGACATTTTACAGCCTACCGTCTTAAAATTAAGATACACTGTAAAACTAAATCACAGTTATAGAAAATAGATAATAAATAATAAATAGAATTAGAGTTACCGCTGAAATTCGTTTGATCTTATGTCCGCACTACCAAAGCTGCCTTGTATCGAAACGACTGCAGCGACAAAAACGACGCTACCTATCTATTAACAAATGTGTAACACAGACGTCTGTATGAAATACGAGAAATAGCTTTACTTGATAAAAGAATTCTGTGATCAAACGCCTTCTAATAAACTTTAATTAGGTATAAACTTAGGAAACGATGTTCTGAGTGTATCGATAGATTGTTTACGAGCGCCCGGAGGTGGGTATGGACATATGCAAAAAATAAAGACGAAACATTAAAAAAAAAACAGAAAAATGATCGTATTTGTCCGGTTGTCAGTGACCGATGTAAATATATTGGTATATGATTTGACATTTAAACGCACCACTACATATATACTAAAATAGAGTCGGTAAATACGTTAATAGGCATGCAATAAAATTATCTAGAAGTAGAAATTGCCGATATCAAAGGGGAGATGTATTTTTGCTTGCTGTCTTTTTGTTTTTTTTACCACATTTGGTGAACAATAGTTTGATAGATTCAGTAGTTACAGGTTTGCAACTAGCCAATCGCTGAATCACTGCATTTTTTGGACGGCAAAAGCGTTAACAAGATGGTTCTAAATCGCCGCAGAACAAATATCGCAATCAGCCTTTTTAAAGTTTCGTTTTCATTGACGGTTAAATATTTGATGATGTATATAGGTGAAAGATGAATGTACTCACATATAGAAATATAATCATAGACAGGTATGTACTTACATACACGCAAACCCACATACAGAGACACGTATATATATTTACAAAAGCATAAACATGTACGTGCGTACACACACAGAAACACAGACATATACACAAGTATGTATATTCATATATATATATATGTATGTATATATATATATATATATATATATATATATATATATATATATATATATATATATATATGTATATCGTTTGTTTTTTTGGTTGTATAGTATACCATACTTGTTCGGGCACCTACAGGTATGTGTTTTTATGAAGTGGCAACAGAATGGATTCAAGCTCAGATCTGTGAGTCGAGGGGGTGTGACACTGCTTAGAAAGGACTCAAACAAGGGGGACGCTATAGACAATTTTCGGCCCATCACTCTGCTTAATGCACCAAGCATGCGAAGACTGACCCGAAATCAGAAGGAGCGAGCCATCGGATGTCTCTATTTTTGTCAACGTCCATGGGGCATTGCTAATGATATGACATGCAGTATTCGGATAATTGAGTGTTTGAGGGAACGATACAATGCCACAAACTGCACGGATGACCATCTACGCAGTGACAGACCGAGGGTTACAACGGCACGTCAAAGTCACCACCTGTTCACAGCACTTCCAGGACCGATTCCCGAGGGCAACGGAATCAGCTAGGCAGACCATAGGGACTCACCACAGACCCACTTATGCAGAGACTTTTCGCTGCCGGCTGAGATCTTTCAATTTGTCGTGTCAACTTCCGGTTAGGGGCCCACATCTTCACAGATCGTGTTCCACGGACACGTATGCAGTGTTCCAAAAAATACCAGAACTGGAGGTACCAGAAGTGGAGGACGAAAGTCGATACAGCATTTCTGTGGCAGATGAGAGGGCTAGGGTTTAGAGAAGAAGTGGGGAATGTCATGCTGATCGGTGTGTGGTGGTGAGAGAGACTCTTGGGGAGGACAAAGCTTCATAGAATTGCATTCAACCAGAAACTTGGACTGGTGGTCTTCCAAAACATCGGCCAAGACCGGGGTAATGGAGTAACCGCTGCTCGCTAATTCTACCAAGTGAAGCCACACATAGTGCCATAATTTGCCCGTCATCGGAATCACGTACGTCCATTCCCATTTTGTCAAGTTAACAACAAACTTCCTCCAACGTCACGACATCGAGACGCTGTCAGGGCCTGCCCTAAGTCCGGACTCGAACCCCATTGAGCACCTGTGGGACGAAATCCAAAGAAGGCTAAATGATATCTGCAGAAGGCCGACAACTGTAGCACAATTCACTGCAAGTTTTGTCATTGTGGGCTGCTATCTCCATGGCCTTCATCAATTGTTTAGTGCATTCAATGTACAGAGGATGCCTGGCAGTATTCAAAGATAATGGTGGTCACACAGGATATTGAATTCATCTCTTTGGATCTAGGACAATCCTTCATCACGTGACACCATGTAACGTTAAACATGTTTCAGGAAATGATTTTTTATCATTAGGAAAGCATAGTTTAACTAGCACTCTTCTGTCAGTGTAGTTTGTTAAAAAACCAATTTCTATTTAGTATGTGTGCGACGTTTCTTTCGTGGTTCAGTTATATATATACATGAATATATATATATATATATATATATATATATATATATATATATATATATATATATATATATATATATATATATATATATATATATATATATATATATATATATATATATATATGTATTTATATTTATATATATATATATATATATATATATATATATATATATATATGAATATATATGTATGTATGTACATGTGTTTGTATGCGTAAGTGACCGTGGGTGTGTATGTGTCTGAAAGAGAGAGAGGAATAGGGAGAGAAAGGGAGAGAGGGAGGGAGGGAAAGGGTATTTGTGTATATGCGTTTGTCTGTGTTTTTGTGACACCCTGTCGGTGCTAGTGTGTTTTCATACCTGCAATTTCAAAAGTTTGACAAAAAAAAAAAAATCGATAAAATAAATACTATAAGCAATATATATATATATATATATATATATATATATATATATATATATATATATATATATATATATATATATATATGAATGTATGTACGTATGCATGTGCGTGTGTAGGGATAAACCCTTCAAGATTGTACTCCCAGTGTGGCCGAAGATCAATGGCTGAAATAAGTAAAATACAAAATGATAAAACTAAAATGAACAAGCATATGACAGGCTTCTGTACAGTCTCCGTCCTCCCATATTTCATTCAAAGTATATTCTGTAAAAACCGGCTACAGTAAATGACACTCGCATGCGGTGTCACGTAGTAAGATCGTATCCACGACTGCGGATTCGCAAGCGAACTTTCTAATCATACAACCATCATGCAGCGCATGTATTGATGGATTGTATACATCGATTTCAAATAGATATTCGAGGTAATGAAAGAAAAAAAGAGGTCATGGATAAGAATAAATGCTAAATTTATTGTTAAACATGGGAATCAATTCTTCAACCTTATTGTTAGCTAGTCAGAAAAAGACGTTAGTTGTGGCAAGAAAGTGTGAAATGGGAATAAATGATATATGCCAATCGAAGCAAGAGGCGAATGCTAAGTAAGCAGAAAGATTCCATTTAAATATAACTATCTAGAAAGGCATTAACATAAACATAGACATGAGCTATCTGGAGATGTTAATATCCACAGGAAATTACTTTCTGCTTGAAATCTCTGTTTGAAGTCAGAGAGAAAATTTTACTTCAATTTACTTTCGGCTTTTATGAATTGCAGGGTGCAAGTCATTATACTATGATAGTAAATGCGTGCGGTCATGGCTGTCTGGTTAAGAAGTTTGATTTGCAATCACGTACATCCGGGCTTGCCCACCGCCACACTGCACTACGCATTGGGAGAAGTATATCTTATAGCGTTCTTCATTTGACAAAAGCCTTGTGAATGATATCGAGTCGACGAAAGTGTTAGGAAGTTTATTGAGTATTTGAGTCAGATTTAATACAACGTTGGTTTAATACTAGCAGCTATCCAATGGATACCTTTAGCAGAATCTCTTCTCGTGTTAGCATTCGGAAGAATACTCCTGTCTGAAGAGATCTTGATGCACCTTTTCAAATTCAGGCAGCACATCAGTGGTAGTGTATTCTGTGCTTCCTATAATAAAGTCTGCTGCTTCTTCTAAAAGAGTTCATGAGTGAAATGGTTTTAATTCTATGATAAATTAATAAAAATTACCTAATAATGAAAGCAAAAATTTTAGTACAAAATACTTATACTGACGCACACAGGAACAGCATATGTGTGTGTGTTTGTGTGTGCATGTTTGAATCTGTATGTATGTGTGCTTGTGTGTGTTAAGCTCTATTAAGCAAATACCGGTCAGAATATATCGTGAAGGGTACCGAACATGTGATTATTGGTTATGAAGGAGCTAAGAGAATTAACTCTGAATGTTCTGAATGGCTGAAGGAAAGAAACACTTTAAATGAATTGTAATTTATCTTTAATTGGAGAAACATTAAAACACAACTAACGTTAATTGTTAACTATTCCAAACAAAAAATAAATAGAAAATTCATTTTTAATTGCACATACACACATGCATGCATGCACACGTACACACACGTACACACACGTACACACACACGCATGCACACAAATAAAAAAACGAAGTTGCATGTATTGTGTCGGAACCTGATTTTTGCTTGCCAGTTAGGTGAAATTTACGAATGTTTTCTCCACAAGTATACCGTAGCAGTGGCCCAGAGTCTGCCCGAGTATAGTTTGATTGCTTGGCATTAGATTTTAGATGAAAAAATCAGTGACGCCAAATTTTGACTAAAGTAATATTCATAAGAAAAATGGAGAAAGGAAAGATGTATGCCTTTAAATAATTCACGTACAATTGATTTCAAATAAATATAAGATATAAAAATGAAAATAAAAGTTTAAGATAACCAGAAGCAATAGCATATCGTCTAATACAGATAAAGTTTTCAGAAAGTATAGAGATTGAAAGCAAAATATGAATTAATATTTATAGTGAGGATCTATGAAAGAAACAATAGCGAAATATAAGAAGAGAATTTTTAAAAGTATATTGGTGGATGCATGGCTGCGATGAAGAAGTTCGCTTCCCAACCACACGGGCGTGGTTCTAGTGCCAATCTCCGGTACTTTGGGCAAAATGTCTTGTATAGCCCGGAGCGACCAATGGCTTGTGAGTGAATTTGGTTGTCCGGAATTATGTGGATGCCTATCGCATGTTTGCAATATATGTATATATACGTATATAATATATATATATATATATATATATATATATATATATATATATATATATATATATATATATATCTACTTATACATATATAATATATATATATATATATATATATATATATATATATATATATATATATATATATATATACACACTTACTTACTTGGAAATGGACGCGTCGTCTTCAATTAGAATAATAAATAATATATAATATACAATATATATATATATATATATATATATATATATATATATATATATATATATATATTATATACATGCACATATGGGTAGTGGACGTGACCGATGGTGCAACTAACATGACATACGTAAACAAACGAGTTAAGTATGTAAATGACGAGGGGAAAAAATGGAAAACAGGACATATAAACACAGAGAAATGATCCGTCATCATATATCGGCTGTGTAACTACTCCTCATTTCGAGCATTCATTGTTTTCAATTTTTTCTCTCGTTGTTTACGTATTTAACTGTGTACATGTAACTGTGTACATATATATATATATATATATATATATATATATATATATATATATATATGCATACATATAATTGTTCTCAGTTGTTGTCCTAAAATTTCAGTCCTCTAAAAAAACAATTGACACCTCCTCCCACCCAACGCACACCCACATGAATATTCCGGATGTTTTAAAACTCGCTCGCTCGGTTATGCGTGCGTAGGTGATTTACAACCAGTACATTAATTGAAGATTAAAAGATCTCGTCACATACTAGAAATAACAGCCAAATCTTTTATTAAAAAAAGAAGAATTATACTGAAACAATTATTCGCGGTCGTGAATAAACATTTGTTTTAAAAGCATCCAATTTTTAAATGCACATAAATATATTCCATGGAAAATAAAGAGAATGAAATAAAGAGGAATAAAATAACAGAACAGACCATTTTGACTAGACTATATAATGACTGATAAATAATGTATGGTCACTACTGGAGCCCCATTGATCTCAGGTGTGACTGGTCACGTCTGACGTGAAGTTAATGTCAACATCAAAAACGCATAGAATTAGAGTTAGATGGAAATAGTGCCAATGATTAAACAATGTGATTAGGACTGTGGAAACAGCTGTAACTTCCGCCTACTCATGCGTAAATGAGCGAACAAGTTTGAAAGCATCCGGAATTTTGGAGTGGATGTGCGCTGAGGGAGGGGTGGTGCCAGTGTATCTTTTTTTCTTTTGTAAATTGAAATTTTAGAACAAAACACTTCGAGAAAAAATGGGGTGGGAAGTGGGAAATTTACATTTTGAAATGTTGATTTTTTGTCAGAATTGGAATCTCCGTTACAAAAAGACGTCGGGTTAGAGCTTATTGTATATTTCCACCAAAAATATAACTGAGGGCGTTTTTTTTCCTTACGTACTTTAATTTAGTGGGACTTCTCCGGACCCGGAACAACATTATTATCAAATTAAATCGATAACGGCATTGCGGTGTGGGGACTCCATGTTCTGATAGGGTCATAAGCACATAGTCATGACATCCGTTTTTTCTGGGTCATTTGAATTCTGGTGGGAGTCTTTACACTCAAGGCCGAAACACACAAAGGAAGTTCGTGTGTATGTTTTTCTGAGAGAATGAGAAAGAGATAGAAAAGAGATAAAGAGATAAAGAAAGAGACAGAAAGAAAGAGAAAGTAAGAGAAAGAGAGAGAGAGAGAGAGAGAGAGAGAGAGAGCGAGAGAGCGAGAGAGAGAGAGAGCGAGAGAGAGAGAGAGAGCGAGAGAGAGAGAGAGCGAGAAGAATCAACTCTGGCACTTGTTTAGTATAGGGTGAGGTAAGGAGGACGGACGTTTTTGAAAAATTGACAAAATTATTAATTTTAGCTGCGAATTTTATTGACATCAATGTGTTTGTATTAGAATTTGTCAAAATCAAGTGTGGAAAACAACATCCATCGTGTGATGTCCGTTTTCATTGATACATTTCTGAAGGCGTTCTTGGAAGCTGGCACCGACTCTCATAGTTCCATGGTTTCAACTGTTGCCCAATTTGTACGCGTGGAAATGCAGGTCGTCATGCAAAATATACCTTACCCATCGATTAGTGACGTCAATCGATTAGCCATTAGTCATCGATTAGATGCAATTAGTGAAGTACGTTAATTTTTCTTTCTTTGTTTTAAATCTTTTAATCAGGAGGGAAGACCGAGACCATGAGATTTACAGGGTCTCAGAGAATTTTCGGTATTCTGAAACCGGAACCTTGCCTCGAATGCTTACAACATTGTAGACTCCGTTAAAGTGTCTCAAAGTATAAGGTTGAAGATCTAAATTAGGCGACGTTTAAGTATTTAGAATAATTTCTTCCTAAAAGTTTCAGAAGTTCTGTAAATTGGTTTAGGCTTAAACTTCCTGAATAAAAGTGAAATTAAATCCCTAGTTAAATTCACTACTCAAATGGCATCTAATGATGTGAATATCTGTGTGATATTATCTGTGTGCTACAAAAGCCCCAACACTCCGCTTCCTATATTTCATGTAGTCCCTAAGGTTTAACAGGCATAGCTTCTTCTAGTTACCTTTTAAGTATTTGATATCGCACAGTCCTGTTACTGGCTTACTATACATTTCTGCACGCTCCCCATGTATCTGTCCACGCACAGACGCAAGCACACATGAATTTTTTTTTTTTTAAATGTGCGGATGGTCAAATGAGATTATTTTACTCATTTATTCTTCTCACACACGCTACAATGTTGTAAGCATTCGAGGCAAGGTTCCCGTTTCAGAATACCGAAAAGTCTCTGAGACCCTGTAAATCTCATGGTCTCGGTCTCGGAATAAATACTGAAAGAATAGCTGAAAAAAAACATCAACAAATATCGGAGAGACATCTGGTGCATAAAACAATTAGTAACTTCTTTAAGATTATATTCTAAGTATGTTGCATACTTAAAATTACTAGGTGAACTGAGTGAAACAATTCCGGCATCGTTATTATTTAGCGGTCAAATAATATAACTTTCTCCTATATAGTTTGTATAAGAGGCTCTGCATTATGGTTCTTTTTGAAACAAAGTATTTCTGAATTTTTAAGAGCGTGTGTGAGAAGAATAAATGAGTAAAATAATCTCATTTGACCATCCGCACATTTAAAAAAAAAAAAATTCAAGTGGGCTTGCGTCTGTGCGTGGACAGATACATGGGGAGCGTGCAGAAATGTATAGTAAGCCAGTAACAGGACTGTGCGATATCAAATACTTAAAAGGTAACTAGAAGAAGCTATGCCTGTTAAAAATGTTCAGGTACGCTTTACGAATATTTCAGAATTCACTTCAAGCTTATTCGTGTTCTCTATGCACACAAATGAATTTGATAGACGCCTTCAATATGATACGATGGACAGAAGTCTGATAATATGCACGGTGGAGTGAGTGTTTATTTCATAGAATTTGAACGAATCCTGAACAGGCAACGAAATATTCCTTCTCAAATAATGAATTTTATCTATCTACTAATGGTATCTATTTACTAATGCCATCTAATGTTTTCAATATCTGCCCCACATTATCTGTGTGCTGCAAAAGCCCTAGCACTCCACTTTCTATATTTCATGTAGTCCATGCAGTTTCAACTCAGAGTACAAGCAACCGTATTAAATGCTGGAAGGCATCCGGCCTGACGTTCTTACGTTTCCATTAATCCACTACTGTGCTTTTATCTGCTACGTGGAGATGAAAAAAAAAAATCAAAGTTACTTATGGTGGTATTGAAAGTTAGGTCGCACAAAGTCAGAAAGAAAAAAACTGATGCAAAACATTCGATACGGCGCTACGGAGCGTCTGCCACCTATATTAATTCACGTCTTTGTTACTGTAGCACGTTAGACTGACGTGAGTAGCTGTAAGTTTTCTTGGATGAATGTGTGGGTGAAACTAAATCTTAGACGATAGCTTCAGAAGAATAGCTGAAAAAACAAGAAACACCAATCAATCAATCTATCTATCTATCTATCTATCTATCTATCTATCTATCTCTATGGACGGACGCTAGACGTGTCGGCTCTGTAAGTTTTGCCTTTTTCATGTTTTAAAAAGTTTGTTTGTAAAATTTATTTTATATACAAAGTTGTATAACAACTTGTAGACTCTCTGGTGCAAGTTTTTTGCGACGGAAATCTGCCCTGTGTGGCACATTTCCAGGATATGAAAACCAATTTCGGCTTTCTAGCCATTTTTTTTTGAGACGATGGCGTCTTGTAGCCATGAAAATGTTTGTGAAACAAACGCTGCAGTCTGCAGTGTTTCGTTCGAAAAAGAATTTCCTAGTCTTCCTTCCTCACAGTTAAAGGAGAGAATGGAGAAAAAGAAAGACTCTGCTGCTACAGCAGTCTTGCCTGCCAACGTAACCAGTGACAACAACAACAACAACAACAACAACAACAACAGGGACACAAATGTCCTTGCTAACAAAACCACTGTCCTCACCACTGATACCACCACTACCGCCACCACCACCACAACGAACTTTGCTGAGGCTTTGAAGCCTAGGAAAAGAATTTTGAATATATCGAAAGAGAAATTACTTGCATGCAAAAGCATGCTAAGTAAAAAGGACGTTACAGTCCATCTTCAAACGCCCGCGGACTTTAAGATAAACATCGAAAAAAAAACTATCATCTACAGAACCATTAATTTAAAGACAAAGACAGTGGAAAAATTCACCCAAGAAAATGTTGAGAGATGCTTAAAGCCGATTTGGTCTTACAAGACTTACATAACGAGAGGTTTGAAATTCGGAACGATAGAAGTAAGACTAGACAGCGAGCAGCGAGCGAAGGACCTCTCCACTAAGTCATTACAGCATGAGAACCTGCTCATGATCCCTACGTACCTTGGTCGTAGGGTTACGAACATAAAAATTTCGAATGTGCCTCCTGAAATTGAGGAAGAATGGCTAATATCTGCCATATGTCTAGGCATAGAGGAGGAGATAAACATACTAGAAGCATCTGCCGTTTGCAATCAAAACTGGATTGGCCAGGAATTTCAACTCCTGGTACAAATTGATCCAGCAAACTGGGAAAAAATTCCACATAGAATCCAATTAACTGAGGATTCAATTTTTCATGTTTTCGTCGAAGGCAGAAGGCCAGTTTGCTACGTTTGTAGTAGCAAAACTCACCTTAAAAAAACATGCCCAGTAGCCCAGAAGAAAAGGCAACAACAACGGCAACAATACAAAGAAAAACAACAACAACAACAACAACAACAACAACCACAAGAAAAGCACAAGAAAAAAACAGCATTACTGCCTACACCGCCATATGCACAACTGGTCAAGCAGTTGTACAACGAAATGGAAAAACGCCAGCAGCCAGCAACACAGCCGAACCAAACAAAAACACCACCAGTACCACCAAGAACAGAATCAGCACCATCACCACCACCAACACCAACAACAACAACCCCACAAGAAGGGAACACGAAAAAGACTCCCACCCCACCCCCAAAAACCAAAACACCACATCCCAACTGTCACGAAACAGCACCAACACCACCAACAACAAAATCAACCCACACAAAAATAGACCCCAACACCCTTCCCCTCCCACCCTCCGATTCCTCCGACATGTCAGATGAAGATGACACAGAGGCTTAGCAAGTGGCCACGGGGGGATGAAGAAAAAGGGGGAAAAAAGAACGGAAAAACAAACAAACAAAGCGGGGAGGTTTACCAGCCCCGAAACCAACACATCCACAGAAAACAAAAACACCAACACAAACGCACCAACACAGAACCCCACAACAAGTTTGACAGCGATAAACACAAACAATCTAGACCTAATGAAATTCATTAGGTCAAACACTAACATAACAGATAATGACACGAAAACAAGCAATCACCCACGCACAACACCACCACAACACATCAAAATCATACATGTAACACGGAGCACATACAATACACTGAAATCTCTCTACCCGGATACAGTAGGGAGATTCCAAAAATATGCATAAAAAAAACTATACAAAAACCTTCTGAGAGAAGGTTGTGAGGCCAAGAGCCAAGAACTTTCGGACAGTAAGTAACTCTCTCTCTCTCTCCTTTCGTGTGTAAAACACAAATTTTGATAGAATCATGGTGAAGATTGGCTGTGTAAATGTACGTGGCTTGGGGTCGCCTTGGAAACAAGGGTACCTCTTAAATGACATCAAGTCACACAATTTAGATATCATAGCCATTAGTGAGACCAGACTCCATGAACCGCGGGCCCTAAAGTCCATGTTTGGCGGACAGTTTAACATTTATTTTTCTCCCTGTCTGCCGAGGATGGGCGGTAGTGGCACGGCGGTTCTTTTTCGCAAGAGTCTGGATCTCCAAGTAAAGACGATATTTACGGACCCGGAGGGTAGACAGGTTGTCCTAGATGTGGACGGCAGCGATGGAGGCGCTTTTCGGTTGCTGGCAGTTTATGTGCCTCCTTTAACAGGTCGGTCAGACTTCTTTCGACGTCTAGAAGTATTCCTGGGAACGTCTCGTCCCTTACTTTTAGTGGGGGATTGGAATGCTACCTTGGACACGCATCTAGACTACGTGGGGAGTGACAAAACTAGAAGGGGATGCAAAGGCCTCATAGACCTGCTCAGACGCTTCCAGTTGTCTGACAGGTACCGACTCGACCACCCAAATGTGCCAACGTGGACTTGGAGCAACCGCATGGGGTCGTCGAGGTCGTATCTAGATAGGATAGTGTGCAGGACAAGAGATAGGGATAGTTTAGGATGTCCACAGTTCCACATAGTCAGCTACACGGATCACAAACTTGTGACGTGTACGCTAGACTTAGATAAGGCACATAGGCAGGGTCCCGGTTACTGGAAACTAAACGCGTCTTTCCCGTCGAGACAGGTTTTCAGAGACCGGATTAGCACGTTAGTAAAGAGGGCTTTGACGGGAGCCATCGTCAACAACAAATGGTGGTTTGCCCTCAAGAGAGCAGTAAGGGCGGAAGCAATAAGGTATAGCAGGGCACTAGCTGTCGAGAGGAACAGAGTAGAGGGGGAGCTAATGATAAGGTTAGAAGAGGCATTGCGAAGTGGCATCGCATCCGACGTTTTAGCGGCGAGGTTGGCCCTCGACCAACACTTCAATGCTAAACACGAAGGGTGTGCTGTCAGGGCAAGAATGCGTGCTCTGAGGAATGAAGGTGTTGGGGCCGCACGAGAGGCCCGGGTGGCGGAGGCGCAGCGGGGTAACAGAGCCACCATCCGGTCTCTGGTAGACGAACAGGGGCGCGAATTGCTCGAGCCGAGCAAGATGTGCGAGGCGTTTCAGCGGCATTTTGCCCGACTGTTCGGGAGGAGTGGCGAGCGAGAAGGCAGGGTAGACTTTAGTGCCTACCTGCACAGCTTGCCACGACTCTCGGCAAGAGAGGCGGAGTGCTGCGAAGGGGTCATCACGGCGGAGGAGGTGAGGGACGCGATGGCGGGTTGCTCGACGGACAAATCTCCGGGTTTGGATGGTCTGCCCTACGAGCTTTACAACTGTATGCCAGACTTGTTTGGAGAAGTCTTGGCGGCCGTGTACTGCAACTGGCAGCAGAACGGGAGCATTCCCGGTTTTGTGAGCCGAGGAGCGGTAACGCTGCTGAAGAAAGATCCAAACAAGTGGGACGCCATAGATAACTTTAGGCCCATCAATCTGCTCAATGCAGACATGAAAATTTTGGCCAAGGTGTTAGCCAAGCGGTTGGCGCTTGTCATCGAGAAACTGGTCGGCACGGAGCAGACGTGCGCCGTGCCGGGCCGGAGCATCCATGACAACCTCCATCTGATGCGCTACATCATAGAGAGTGTAGTTAAGGAACCTGGCATGGGTGGGGCCCTGATCAATTTGGATCAATCCAAAGCTTTCGATAGGGTAGACCATCGATACTTGGAGGCCGTCCTCGAAGCGGCCGGCTTCGGTCCCGTTTTCCGCGGCTGGATGGCTGCCTTGTACACAGGCATCCGTTCGGTTGTTCGCGTCAATGGACGTCTATCGGGACCCTTCGACATTGCACGTTCGGTTCGTCAGGGATGCCCCCTGTCGCCGCTCCTGTACGTATTGACTCTCGAGCCACTACTGCGGAAGCTGGCGACGCTGAGGGGCATCCCGCGAGAACTGGGGTGCGGGACGAGCGTGTCGGCATACGCGGACGACGTCACCGTCATAGCGTCTAGCCACGAGCACATCGAGCTTGTCGGCGAGACGCTGAAAGACTACGAAGCGGTGACGGGAGCGAAAATCAACCGGGATAAGTCGGTGGGTTTGCTGCTCGGCACCTGGAGAAGCAAGCCCATACCGTCCGGCAGCGCCTCAGTAGTGGGACGCTGGACGGACGGTCCGGTCAAGTTGCTCGGAGTCTGGTTCGGTCCGGACCTGCAAACGGAGAAGAACTGGGACGAGATAACGAGTAGGGTGGCCACTCTCTGCCGGCAATGGTCCGAGAGGAAGCTGTCCCTAAAAGGTCGGGCGGAGGTGGCGAACGCGTACATCGCGTCCGTCATCGAATACCGCCTGACCGTCGTGCCTTGTCCCGATCGCGCCATCACCGAAATGGAGCGCATCCTCTTCCGCTTTTTGTGGAAAGGAAGCGTTCCGATGGTGAGGCGATCCGTTTGTTGCCAACACCCGCTGAAAGGAGGGCTGGGCATGCCGTGGTTGATGATGCGCAGAGATGCGCTGAGACTGCGACATCTCCGGCTCTACGTAGACGACGGTGAGCAGGTGTGGTCGCCGTTTGTGCGACGCTCTTTCCCGCAGCTCGTCTCCATGACCGAGCTGCAGTCGTGGATCAAAAAGAGGCCGAGGAATGGCGAATGGCACCGTGAGTGTCGCGTTGCTCTGCAACAACTTTGCCGTCCCGGGTCGACCTTGAGCGGCTGCATCACAACGAAGTCATTCTATAGGGGATTAGTGGAGAGCAGGTACGACGACGATCTCGGGGCGAAACTGGGCGTCGACGAGGAATACCTGACCCGCCTGTTCAGGACGACTTTCGGGCCGGGACCTATGGACAACTTCCAGAGATCCCTGGCCTGGCAGTGTTACCGAGAGGCGCTACCCGTTCGGGATAAGCTCTATAGACACGGCTCGCGAAATGTGGGGCCGACCTGCCCGAGATGCGGTCAGAGCGATGAAACCGTTCTGCACGCACTCGTGCAGTGTCCAACCATTTCGGAGCTGTGGGCTTATGTCGAACGACTGCTGTCGCGTGTGGGACGAGTCGGTTTATCAACCGAGTCTATCGTCAATATCGTCACGCCTCCTTCCTTTAAACGGGAAGGAAGAGCTGTATTTATCGTACTTGTGGCTATGGCCAAAGAATGCATCTGGTGGACGCGTCTGAAAGGATTAGAGACAAATACTTTCCTCTCTGGTCAATCTCTCATCAACTTTTTCAAGTATCACTTGAAAAGGAAGGTGAGAGTAGAGAGGCAAGTGTTGTCTAGCAAATGTTTCGAAAAAAGATGGATACATGTAGCAAGAATGGCACGTATAAATGACGAAGCCACCTTGACCATGATTCTATAAAACGTTTTAAAATTTTGTAAACAGAGAAATTTTATTTAACAAACTGTGACGCTAAAGACCGAGGTTACCGTGGTCTTTTCGTAGGTTTTTCTTTCCACGGATAACCTCCCCATTTATTGGGAATTTTTGTATTATTTCGTATTTTTTGTAAATACCCCAAACGTTTTGCGATGTTTTTTTTTTTTTTTTTTTTTTTTTTTTCATCGTTGTCCCCACTTTTGTTTTTTTTTCTGCTTTGTTTTCGACCCCCTCGAAAAGAAAAACTCTACATTTGTATTTTGTCCCCTCTGTGTTGAGCCCTGTGTGGCTAATAAAGAAACCTATCTATCTATCTATCTATCTATCTATCTATCTCTTCTCACGGACGTGCTGTCACATCGGCTGCGAAGGTAAACGTTTATTTGACCTTTTACTGTCCACATTTTGTTGGAATTTTTTAATAATTTTGTTGCGAAGCACCTAGGCTTCATTTGTGTGTATTTTCAAGGGCAGGAATTGACCCCCAGGGGCAGTTTCGGCCCTAGCAAAATACAAAAATTTCCTTCTTGACATTTGAAAAATGTCGAGAAACATAATTTTGGAACGCTTGTCTTGTTCTTTTGACAAGCATTTCCCGAGGCTTCAGATGCCAGAAGAGAAAAAAGAACAGAATAGCGCGTGCTCATGCAGTGACACGAACGCAGTTGCTATAAACGTCACAAAGACTGTGAGTACAGCTACTAACAGCCCTCTCACCACCACCACCACCACCACCACCACCAACACCAACAACAAAAACAAAACTGTAACCAAGGTTACAAAACCATGCGTGAAAACCGTCACAAATGTCTCTGACGTAAGCACCACTGCTGCTGACGCCATCATCACCACCACCAACGACAACAACAACAACAACAACAACAACAGCAACAACGACAACAACAACAACAACAGCAACAACAAGGAAGTAAAGTTATCGGCCGTCAGCAATGACACCATCACCTGTTCAACAAACTCTGCTGCCACTACCACCACCTTTGAACCAGGCAGTACATACACCAACATAAACAAAAATATCCAGAAGAACATGTCCGCCAGCACAACAAAAACAAATTTCGCAAATGCTCTAAAGGAAAAAAGAACAACAGTGACATTCACACAAAAACAAATAAAAGACACAAAATCCCTTCTTACGAAAGAAGGAGATGATGTCAGAATTAACATCCCAAAAGATATTATAGAAATGAAAAACAAAAAGTGCATCATTTATAAACTGGTAAACACAAAAACCAGACGTGTAGAAAATGTTAGCACAGATAAAATTGAAGTTTGTCTTAGAAAAAATTGGCCTTATCAGAATCATGTCACCTGGGGAAGGAAATTCGGAACGGTGCAAGTAAGGTTTCTGGATGAAAATTTAGCTAAACAATTTTCGACACTCTCTCTCCGCACAGATGACTTGGTAATGATACCGAGTTATCTAGGACAGAGAGTGACCAAAGTTATGATAAAAAATGTGCCATCGGAGGTGGACACCCAATGGCTGATATCGGCCGTGTGCCTGGAAATGGAGGAGGCAAATATTTTGGAGATTACGGTCGGAGAGGAAAAGAACTGGGGAGGGAAAAATCTGGAAATCCTTCTCCACATCACGGAGGAGGCTTCACAGAAAATTCCTCCAAACATTAGATTGGCAGAGGACCACAAGCTGTATGTGGTGGTAGAGGGCAGGCGACCTCGCTGTTACCTATGCAACAGCGAAGCACATCTGAAAAAGGACTGCCCTCTGGCCGCTAAACAAAAACAACAACAACAACAACAACAACAACAACAACAACAACAACAACAACAACAACAACAACAACAGAAGCAACTACCAAATACCCCCAACAGAAAAACCTTACTACCAACACCACCAGCAACGCAAAAAACAACAACAGAAATATCAGCAATAACCACAACAGAAAAGACAACAGAAACTGCAAAAACAGAAGAAAAAAAAGAAAATTCCAAGACTGCCTCTCCCTCCCCCATATCACATACACCACACATAAATAACAAGGAGCCAACATCAATAAAAACAGCAACACAAACATTCACAGAAACACACACAGACGCACAAAATTTGCCGTTACCTCTTTCTGACTCCTCAGATCTCCCATCATCCGATGAAGAGAGTGGGGAGGAGTGGAAAATAGCTACGAAAGGAAAGAGGAAGCGCAGTAAGAAGAAAACAAAACAAAATGCAAACACAAACAAAGCAGGGAGATTCACATCTCCCGAAAATACTACTAACACCAATAGTAATATAAAAAAAACAATGCTAACAGCAATAGACAGTACAAACACAGAGTTGATGAATTACATCAACTCTAAAACAAACATCACAAATAACTATATCAAAACCAACAACCACCCACGTACAACACCGCCAAAACACATTAAAATTATTCATGTAACACCAGCATTACACAACACAATAAAATCCCTCTACCCCAACTCGGTAGGGGGATTCCAGAAATATTTGTGCAAGAAATTGTACAATAGCCTCCTTGGTGAAAAATCCAAGGAGGAAACAAAACTTTCTAACGGCAAGTAACACTCTGTTCTTTTGTTTTGTGCTTTAAAGCACACGTATAAATAGAATCATGGTGAAGATTGGTTGTGTGAATGTGCGTGGCTTAGGGTCCCCTTGGAAACAAGGGTACCTCTTAAATGACATCAAGTCACACAATTTGGATATCATAGCCATTAGTGAGACCAGACTCCATGAACCGCGGGCCCTAAAGTCCATGTTTGGCGGACAGTTTAACATTTATTTTTCTCCCTGTCTGACGAGGATGGGCGGTAGTGGCACGGCGGTTCTTTTTCGCAAGAGTCTGGATCTCCAAGTAAAGACGATATTTACGGACCCGGAGGGTAGACTGGTTGTCCTAGATGTGGACGGCAGCGATGGAGGCGCTTTTCGGTTGCTGGCAGTTTATGTGCCTCCTTTAACAGGTCGGTCAGACTTCTTTCGTCGTCTAGAAGTATTCCTGGGAACGTCTCGTCCCTTACTTTTAGTGGGGGATTGGAATGCTACCTTGGACACGCATCTAGACTACGTGGGGAGTGACAAAAGTAGAAGGGGATGCAAAGGCCTCATAGACCTGCTCAGACGCTTCCAGTTGTCTGACAGGTACCGACTCGACCACCCAAATGTGCCAACGTGGACTTGGAGCAACCGCATTGGGTCGTCGAGATCGTATCTAGATAGGATAGTGTGTAGGACAAGAGATAGAGATAGTTTAGGATGTCCACAGTTCCACATAGTCAGCTACACGGATCACAAACTTGTGACGTGTACGCTAGACTTAGATAAGGCACATAGGCAGGGTCCCGGTTACTGGAAACTAAACGCGTCTTTCCCGTCGAGACAGGTTTTCAGAGACCGGATTAGCACGTTAGTAAAGAGGGCTTTGACGGGAGCCATCGTCAACAACAAATGGTGGTTTGCCCTCAAGAGAGCAGTGAGGGCGGAAGCAATAAGGTATAGCAGGGCACTAGCTGTAGAGAGGAACAGAGAAGAGGGGGAGCTAGTGATAAAGTTAGAAGAGGCATTGCGAAGTGGCATCGCATCCGACGTTTTAGCGGCGAGGTTGGCCCTCGACCAACACTTCAATGCTAAACACGAAGGGTGTGCTGTCAGGGCAAGGATGCGTGCTCTGAGGAATGAAGGTGTTGGAGCCGCACGAGAGGCCCGGGTGGCGGAGGCGCAGCGGGGTAACAGAGCCACCATCCGGTCTCTGGTAGACGAACAGGGGCGCGAATTGCTCGAGCCGAGCAAGATGTGCGAGGCGTTTCAGCGGCATTTTGCCCGACTGTTCGGGAGGAGTGGCGAGCGAGAAGGCAGGGTGGACTTTAGTGCCTACCTGCACAGCTTGCCACGACTCTCGGCAAGAGAGGCGGAGTGCTGCGAAGGGGTCATCACGGCGGAGGAGGTGAGGGACGCGATGGCGGGTTGCTCGACGGACAAATCTCCGGGTTTGGATGGTCTGCCCTACGAGCTTTACAACTGTATGCCAGACTTGTTTGGAGAAGTCTTGGCGGTCGTGTACTGCAACTGGCAGCAGAACGGGAGCATTCCCGGTTTTGTGAGCCGAGGAGCGGTAACGCTGCTGAAGAAAGATCCAAACAAGGGGGACGCCATAGATAACTTTAGGCCCATCACTCTGCTCAATGCAGACATGAAAATTTTGGCCAAGGTGTTAGCCAAGCGGTTGGCGTTTGTCATCGAGAAACTGGTCGGCACGGAGCAGACGTGCGCCGTGCCGGGCCGGAGCATCCATGACAACCTCCATCTGATGCGCTACATCATAGAGAGGGTAGTTAAGGAACCTGGCATGGGTGGGGCCCTGATCAATTTGGATCAATCGAAAGCTTTCGATAGGGTAGACCATCGATACTTGGAGGCCGTCCTCGAAGCGGCCGGCTTCGGTCCCGTTTTCCGCGGCTGGATGGCTGCCTTGTACACAGGCATCCGTTCGGTTGTTCGCGTCAATGGACGTCTATCGGGACCCTTCGACATTGCACGTTCGGTTCGTCAGGGATGCCCCCTGTCGCCGCTCCTGTACGTATTGACTCTCGAGCCACTACTGCGGAAGCTGGCGACGCTGAGGGGCATCCCGCGAGAACTGGGGTGCGGGACGAGCGTGTCGGCATACGCGGACGACGTCACCGTCATAGCGTCTAGCCACGAGCACATCGAGCTTGTCGGCGAGACGCTGAAAGACTACGAAGCGGTGACGGGAGCGAAAATCAACCGGGATAAGTCGGTGGGTTTGCTGCTCGGCACCTGGAGAAGCAAGCCCATACCGTCCGGCAGCGCCTCAGTAGTGGGACGCTGGACGGACGGTCCGGTCAAGTTGCTCGGAGTCTGGTTCGGTCCGGACCTGCAAACGGAGAAGAACTGGGACGAGATAACGAGTAGGGTGGCCACTCTCTGCCGGCAATGGTCCGAGAGGAAGCTGTCCCTAAAAGGTCGGGCGGAGGTGGCGAACGCGTACATCGCGTCCGTCATCGAATACCGCCTGACCGTCGTGCCTTGTCCCGATCGCGCCATCACCGAAATGGAGCGCATCCTCTTCCGCTTTTTGTGGAAAGGAAGCGTTCCGATGGTGAGGCGATCCGTTTGTTGCCAACACCCGCTGAAAGGAGGGCTGGGCATGCCGTGGTTGATGATGCGCAGACATGCGCTGAGACTGCGACATCTCCGGCTCTACGTAGACGACGGTGAGCAGGTGTGGTCGCCGTTTGTGCGACGCGCTTTCCCGCAGCTCGTCTCCATGACCGAGCTGCAGTCGTGGATCAAAAAGAGGCCGAGGAATGGCGAATGGCACCGTGAGTGTCGCGTTGCTCTGCAACAACTTTGCCGTCCCGGGTCGACCTTGAGCGGCTGCATCACAACGAAGTCATTCTATAGGGGATTAGTGGAGGGCAGGTACGACGACGATCTCGGGGCGAACCTGGGCGTCGACGAGGAATACCTGACCCGCCTGTTCAGGACGACTTTCGGGCCGGGACCTATGGACAACTTCCAGAGATCCCTGGCCTGGCAGTGTTACCGAGAGGCGCTACCCGTTCGGGATAAGCTCTATAGACACGGCTCGCGAAATGTGGGGCCGACCTGCCCGAGATGCGGTCAGAGCGATGAAACCGTTCTGCACGCACTCGTGCGGTGTCCAACCATTTCGGGGCTGTGGGCTTATGTCGAACGACTGCTGTCGCGTGTGGGACGAGTCGGTTTATCAACCGAGTCTATCGTCAATATCGTCACGCCTCCTTCCTTTAAACGGGAAGGAAGAGCTGTATTTATCGTACTTGTGGCTATGGCCAAAGAATGCATCTGGTGGACGCGTCTGAAAGGATTAGAGACAAATACTTTCCTCTCTGGTCAATCTCTCATCAACTTTTTCAAGTATCACTTGAAAAGGAAGGTGAGAGTAGAGAGGCAAGTGTTGTCTAGCAAATGTTTCGAAAAAAGATGGATACATGTAGCAAGAATGGCACGTATAAATGACGAAGCCACCTTGACCATGATTCTATAAAACGTTTTAAAATTTTGTAAACAGAGAAATTTTATTTAACAAACTGTGACGCTAAAGACCGAGGTTACCGTGGTCTTTTCGTAGGTTTTTCTTTCCACGGATAACCTCCCCATTTATTGGGAATTTTTTGTATTTTTCGTATTTTTTGTAAATACCCCAAACGTTTTGCGATGTTTTTTTTTTTTTTTTTTTTTTTTTTTTCATCGTTGTCCCCACTTTTGTTTTTTTTCTGCTTTGTTTTCGACCCCCTCGAAAAGAAAAACTCTACATTTGTATTTTGTCCCCTCTGTGTTGAGCCCTGTGTGGCTAATAAAGAAACCTATCTATCTATCTCTTCTCACGGACGTGCTGTCACATCGGCTGCGAAGGTAAACGTTTATTTGACCTTTTACTGTCCACATTTTGTTGGAATTTTTAAATAATTTTGTTGCGAAGCACCTAGGCTTCATTTGTGTGTATTTTCAAGGGCAGGAATTGACCCCCAGGGGCAGTTTCGGCCCTAGCAAAATACAAAAAATTCCTTCTTGACATTTGAAAAATGTCGAGAAACATAATTTTGGAACGCTTGTCTTGTTCTTTTGACAAGCATTTCCCGAGGCTTCAGATGCCAGAAGAGAAAAAAGAACAGAATAGCGCGTGCTCATGCAGTGACAGGAACGCAGTTGCTGTAAACGTCACAAAGACTGTGAGTACAGCTACTAACAGCCCTCTCACCACCACCACCACCACCACCACCACCAACACCAACAACAAAAACAAAACTGTAACCAAGGTTACAAAACCATGCGTGAAAACCGTCACAAATGTCTCTGACGTAAGCACCACTGCTGCTGACGCCATCATCACCACCACCAACGACAACAACAACAACAACAACAACAACGACAACAACAACAACAACAGCAACAACAAGGAAGTAAAGTTATCGGCCGTCAGCAATGACACCATCACCTGTTCAACAAACTCTGCTGCCACTACCACCACCTTTGAACCAGGCAGTACATACACCAACATAAACAAAAATATCCAGAAGAACTTGTCCGCCAGCACAACAAAAACAAATTTCGCAAATGCTCTAAAGGAAAAAAGAACAATAGTGACATTCACACAAAAACAAATAAAAGACACAAAATCCCTTCTTACGAAAGAAGGAGATGATGTCAGAATAAACATACCAAAAGATATTATAGAAATGAAAAACAAAAAGTGCATCATTTATAAACTGGTAAACACAAAAACCAGACGTGTAGAAAATGTTAGCACAGATAAAATTGAAGTTTGTCTTAGAAAAATTTGGCCTTATCAGAATCATGTCACCTGGGGAAGGAAATTTGGAACGGTGCAAGTGAGATTTCTAGATGAAAATTTAGCTAAACAATTTTCGACACTCTCTCTCCGCACAGATGACTTGGTAATGATACCGAGTTATCTAGGACAGAGAGTGACCAAAGTTATGATAAAAAATGTGCCATCGGAGGTGGACACCCAATGGCTGATATCGGCCGTGTGCCTGGAAATGGAGGAGGCAAATATTTTGGAGATTACGGTCGGAGAGGAAAAGAACTGGGGAGGGAAAAATCTGGAAATCCTTCTCCACATCACGGAGGAGGCTTCACAGAAAATTCCTCAAAACATTAGATTGGCAGAGGACCACAAGCTGTATGTGGTGGTAGAGGGCAGGCGACCTCGCTGTTACCTATGCAACAGCGAAGCACATCTGAAAAAGGACTGCCCTCTGGCCGCTAAACAAAAACAACAACAACAACAACAACAACAACAGAAGTAACTACCAAATACCCCCAACAGAAAAACCTTACTACCAACACCACCAGCAACACAAAAAACAACAACAGAAATATCAGCAATAACCACAACAGAAAAGACAACAGAAACTGCGAAAACAGAAGAAAAAAAAGAAAATTCCAAGACTGCCTCTCCCTCCCCCATATCACATACACCACCCATAAATAACAAGCAGCCAACATCAATAAAAACAGCAACACAAACATTCACAGAAACACACACAGACGCACAAAATTTGCCGTTACCTCTTTCTGACTCCTCAGATCTCCCATCATCCGATGAAGAGAGTGGGGAGGAGTGGAAAATAGCTACGAAAGGAAAGAGGAAGCGCAGTAAGAAGAAAACAAAACAAAATGCAAACACAAACAAAGCAGGGAGATTCACATCTCCCGAAAATACTACTAACACCAATAGTAATATAAAAAAAACAATGCTAACAGCAATAGACAGTACACACACAGAGTTGATGAATTACATCAACTCTAAAACAAACATCACAAATAACGATATCAAAACCAACAACCACCCACGTACAACACCGCCAAAACACATTAAAATTATTCATGTAACACCAGCATTACACAACACAATAAAATCCCTCTACCCCAACTCGGTAGGGGGATTCCAGAAATATTTGTGCAAGAAATTGTACAATAGCCTCCTTGGTGAAAAATCCAAGGAGGAAACAAAACTTTCTAACGGCAAGTAACACTCTGTTCTTTTGTTTTGTGCTTTAAAGCACACGTATAAATAGAATCATGGTGAAGATTGGTTGTGTGAATGTGCGTGGCTTAGGGTCCCCTTGGAAACAAGGGTACCTCTTAAATGACATCAAGTCACACAATTTGGATATCATAGCCATTAGTGAGACCAGACTCCATGAACCGCGGGCCCTAAAGTCCATGTTTGGCGGACAGTTTAACATTTATTTTTCTCCCTGTCTGCCGAGGATGGGCGGTAGTGGCACGGCGGTTCTTTTTCGCAAGAGTCTGGATCTCCAAGTAAAGACGATATTTACGGACCCGGAGGGTAGACTGGTTGTCCTAGATGTGGACGGCAGCGATGGAGGCGCTTTTCGGTTGCTGGCAGTTTATGTGCCTCCTTTAACAGGTCGGTCAGACTTCTTTCGACGTCTAGAAGTATTCCTGGGAACGTCTCGTCCTTTACTTTTAGTGGGGGATTGGAATGCTACCTTGGACACGCATCTAGACTACGTGGGGAGTGACAAAACTAGAAGGGGATGCAAAGGCCTCATAGACCTGCTCAGACGCTTCCAGTTGTCTGACAGGTACCGACTCGACCACCCAAATGTGCCAACGTGGACTTGGAGCAACCGCATGGGGTCGTCGAGATCGTATCTAGATAGGATAGTGTGTAGGACAAGAGCTAGAGATAGTTTAGGATGTCCACAGTTCCACATAGTCAGCTACACGGATCACAAACTTGTGACGTGTACGCTAGACTTAGATAAGGCACATAGGCAGGGTCCCGGTTACTGGAAACTAAACGCGTCTTTCCCGTCGAGACAGGTTTTCAGAGACCGGATTAGCACGTTAGTAAAGAGGGCTTTGACGGGAGCCATCGTCAACAACAAATGGTGGTTTGCCCTCAAGAGAGCAGTAAGGGCGGAAGCAATAAGGTATAGCAGGGCACTAGCTGTAGAGAGGAACAGAGAAGAGGGGGAGCTAGTGATAAAGTTAGAAGAGGCATTGCGAAGTGGCATCGCATCCGACGTTTTAGCGGCGAGGTTGGCCCTCGACCAACACTTCAATGCTAAACACGAAGGGTGTGCTGTCAGGGCAAGGATGCGTGCTCTGAGGAATGAAGGTGTTGGAGCCGCACGAGAGGCCCGGGTGGCGGAGGCGCAGCGGGGTAACAGAGCCACCATCCGGTCTCTGGTAGACGAACAGGGGCGCGAATTGCTCGAGCCGAGCAAGATGTGCGAGGCGTTTCAGCGGCATTTTGCCCGACTGTTCGGGAGGAGTGGCGAGCGAGAAGGCAGGGTGGACTTTAGTGCCTACCTGCACAGCTTGCCACGACTCTCGGCAAGAGAGGCGGAGTGCTGCGAAGGGGTCATCACGGCGGAGGAGGTGAGGGACGCGATGGCGGGTTGCTCGACGGACAAATCTCCGGGTTTGGATGGTCTGCCCTACAAGCTTTACAACTGTATGCCAGACTTGTTTGGAGAAGTCTTGGCGGTCGTGTACTGCAACTGGCAGCAGAACGGGAGCATTCCCGGTTTTGTGAGCCGAGGAGCGGTAACGCTGCTGAAGAAAGATCCAAACAAGGGGGACGCCATAGATAACTTTAGGCCCATCACTCTGCTCAATGCAGACATGAAAATTTTGGCCAAGGTGTTAGCCAAGCGGTTGGCGCTTGTCATCGAGAATCTGGTCGGCACGGAGCAGACGTGCGCCGTGCCGGGCCGGAGCATCCATGACAACCTCCATCTGATGCGCTACATCATAGAGAGGGTAGTTAAGGAACCTGGCATGGGTGGGGCCCTGATCAATTTGGATCAATCCAAAGCTTTCGATAGGGTAGACCATCGATACTTGGAGGCCGTCCTCGAAGCGGCCGGTTTCGGTCCCGTTTTCCGCGGCTGGATGGCTGCCTTGTACACAGGCATCCGTTCGGTTGTTCGCGTCAATGGACGTCTATCGGGACCCTTCGACATTGCATGTTCGGTTCGTCAGGGATGCCCCCTGTCGCCGTTCCTGTACGTATTGACTCTCGAGCCACTACTGCGGAAGCTGGCGGCGCTAAGGGGCATCCCGCGAGAACTGGGGTGCGGGACGAGCGTGTCGGCATACGCGGACGACGTCACCGTCATAGCGTCTAGCCACGAGCACATTGAGCTTGTCGGCGAGACGCTGAAAGACTACGAAGCGGTGACGGGAGCGAAAATCAACCGGGATAAGTCGGTGGGTTTGCTGCTCGGCACCTGGAGAAGCAAGCCCATACCGTCCGGCAGCGCCTCAGTAGTGGGACGCTGGACGGATGGTCCGGTCAAGTTGCTCGGAGTCTGGTTCGGTCCGGACCTGCAAACGGAGAAGAACTGGGACGAGATAACGAGTAGGGTGGCCACTCTCTGCCGGCAATGGTCCGAGAGGAAACTGTCCCTAAAAGGTCGGGCGGAGGTTGCGAACGCGTACATCGCGTCCGTCATCGAATACCGCCTGACCGTCGTGCCTTGTCCCGATCGCGCCATCACCGAAATGGAGCGCATCCTCTTCCGCTTTTTGTAGAAAGGAAACGTTCCGATGGTGAGGCGATCCGTTTGTTGCCAACACCCGCTGAAAGGAGGGCTGGGCATGCCGTGGTTGATGATGCGCAGACATGCGCTGAGACTGCGACATCTCCGGCTCTACGTAGACGACGGTGAGCAGGTGTGGTCGCCGTTTGTGCGACGCGCTTTCCCGCAGCTCGTCTCCATGACTGAGCTGCAGTCGTGGATCAAAAAGAGGCCGAGGAATGGCGAATGGCACCGTGAGTGTCGCGTTGCTCTGCAACAACTTTGCCGTCCCGGGTCGACCTTGAGCGGCTGCATCACAACGAAGTCATTCTATAGGGGATTAGTGGAGGGCAGGTACGACGACGATCTCGGGGCGAACCTGGGCGTCGACGAGGAATACCTGACCCGCCTGTTCAGGACGACTTTCGGGCCGGGACCTATGGACAACTTCCAGAGATCCCTGGCCTGGCAGTGTTACCGAGAGGCGCTACCCGTTCGGGATAAGCTCTATAGACACGGCTCGCGAAATGCGGGGCCGACCTGCCCGAGATGCGGTCAGAGCGATGAAACCGTTCTGCACGCACTCGTGCAGTGTCCAACCATTTCGGAGCTGTGGGCTTATGTCGAACGACTGCTGTTGCGTGTGGGACGAGTCGGTTTATCAACCGAGTCTATCGTCAATATCGTCACGCCTCCTTCCTTTAAACGGAAAGGAAGAGCTGTATTTATCGTACTTGTGGCTATGGCCAAAGAATGCATCTGGTGGACGCGTCTGAAAGGATTAGAGACAAATACTTTCCTCTCTGGTCAATCTCTCATCAACTTTTTCAAGTATCACTTGAAAAGGAAGGTGGGAGTAGAGAGGCAAGTGTTGTCTAGCAAATGTTTCAAAAAAAGATGGATACATGTAGCAAGAATGGCACGTATAAATGACGAAGCCACCTTGACCATGATTCTATAAAACGTTTTAAAATTTTGTAAACAGAGAGTTACTCACGTTTCTTGCTTAAATAAAAGAAATTTTATTTAACAAACTGTGACGCTAAAGACCGAGGTTACCGTGGTCTTTTCGTAGGTTTTTCTTTCCACGGATAACCTCCCCATTTATTGGGAATTTTTTGTATTATTTCGTATTTTTTGTAAATACCCCAAACGTTTTGCGATGTTTTTTTTTCATCGGTGTCCCCACTTTTGTTTTTTTTTCTGCTTTGTTTTCGACCCCCTCGAAAAGAAAAACTCTACATTTGTATTTTGTCCCCTCTGTGTTGAGCCCTGTGTGGCTAATAAAGAAACCTATCTATCTATCTATCTATCTATCTATCTATCTGTCTGTCTGTCTGTCTGCCTTCCTGTGTGTCTGTCTGTGTGTGTGTCTGTCTGTGTGTGTGTCTGTCTGTGTGTGTGTCTGTCTGTCTGTCTGTCTATCTGTCTGTCTATCTGTTTATCTATCTATCTATCTATCTATCTATCTATCTATCTATCTGTCTGTCTGTCTGCCTTCCTGTGTGTCTGTCTGTGTGTCTGTCTGTCTGTCTATCTGTCTGTCTATCTGTTTATTTATCTATCTATCTATCTATCTATCTATCTATCTATCTGTGCATATATATGTATATATATATATATACATATATATATATATATATATATATATATATATATATATATATATATATATACATACATATATATATATATATATATATATATATATATATATATATATATATATATATATATATATATATATATATATACATACATATATATATATATATATATATATATATATATATATATATATATATATATATATATGAATTCGTTTTTGATAGGATGAATAACAAATTATGTTTACAATAGTTAACTAAACAAATACAATAAACCACACAAAAAAAACAGTGTGTATATAGACTGCAGCAGAACTTAAAATTATCCTCTCATGTGGACTAAAAGCATTGGTGCTGGTAATCCACCATGAACACGTGATAATCGCATACGCAATCTCAATAAAACGGAATGATGATGTTTCCACTCCCTCTCTTCCGAGATCAGAATTCATTTTTGTTTATGTTTTATATGTTTGCTTTATTTTCGACACGAGTGTTATTTTATTACTAACAAATATCTCAGATAATTATTTTCAGTCACTGTGTATTTTACAGCTTGAAGTGTTTCCAAAAGTAACTGCAAAAAAACAAAAAAAAAAAAAACAAAAACAAAACAAGAAATGTGAAATAAAATAATAATAGCACTAATAATAATAATAATAATAATAATAATAATAATAATAATAATAATAACAACAACAACAACAATAATAATAATAATAATAATAATAATAATAACAATAATAATAATAATAATAATAATAATATGATTAACAATAATACTATAAGGAAGACGAAGGATAAGTAGATTGATAATAAAAATAACATTAACAATAATAACAGAAAAAAAGTAGAGAATAGCATGGTCGAAAGAAAAGGTGAGAAAGTGAGATAGAGAGAGAGAGAGAGAAAGAGAAAGAGAGGGGGTGAGTTACCATGAGAAGATAAGGAGCAGCTCTTCTTGCTAGACGCAAAGAAAAAATGTCAAGAAAAAATGGTGAACATGAACTAGAAAAACAAAAACACATACATGAGATAGTGTTTGTTTCGCTACTAATTCTATTTTGTATTGTTATGTAGTTTTTTTTTTTTTTTTGCTTCTTTAATTTAAGTATTTATTTCATTTTGCTTTTCCTTCTCCTCATTTTTGAATTCTTGCAGCAGTTTTTGTTGAATGAAAAGAAAATAATCTCTCCAGACTAGATTATATATATGAATATATATATATATATATATATATATATATATATATATATATATATATATATATATATATATATATATATATATATATATATATATATATGTATGTATGTATGTATGTATGTACTTTTGCGTGTGTATACATGATACACACACATATATATGGATACACTCACATGTATATAATACATACGTATATATGCATATGCGCTTGTGCATATGCGTGTATGATTGTATGTGTCTGTAGGGTGTACATACATCTACTTACGTGCCTCAGCCCCTGTGTATATGTTTGTATGTCGGTGTGTTTCATGTGTTTTCCATTAGTACTTTGTATGCATGTTGTTATATTTATTTGAACTAGTGTATGTGTGTTTCATCAGATATCTTTATATGTATGTGTTGGCATGTGTTTTTTTTTGTGTATCACTTGTTATACTCTCTTCTGTTATATTTGAAACCTAACCAAACCAACTTTTGATGGGAGATATATAATTTGTGAGTGTACAAAAACCAGGTAACATAAGGCGTTTTGAATTTATTCTTTCTTTCTATGTCTTTTTAATCTTTTCAAAGGTCAGAGCGAAAGACAAAAATACAGCAATAAAAATAAACTCATAGATAAATGAAAATATAACAGATTGGAAAATACCATTATCACAATTAATTGTTGTTGCTGCCAGAACTGAACTTAAACATATCACTAACATTTCGAAGAAAGATGACATCGATCAAAATTTTCTTCATGTCTTATCCTTTCTCTGATGAAGGTTTTCACGATAGACTTTTATGAGATGTATTTCGCTAGGATTAATTTTACAGATATATGACCAACTCTACCATTATTTTCATAACTGGGTGATCATACCATAAACATGCGAAGACCACGACGTGAAGTGGTGCGAATAGAAGCCTTGAATATCACTCTGATATTTCAGCAATGACTTTCCAATTACAATTACATGTGGGTGAAAGAGAAAGTAAGAAAAACACAGATAGACAGAGAGTGACAGAATGTGAAAAACAGTGAGAGAAAGAGACATAAAGACAGACAGAGTGAAGGAGGGGAGAGAGGGTAAGCGGGTTACACTTATTTGGATGCTGGCCAACCAGACTAAGGTTTGCCAGCTTTTGCCAGTTCTGGTACCGGTGCTGCATTCACAACCATTCAAAATCCTTTTGATGTCAATTATGTAATGCAAATAATAACAAGGTACTATAATCAGACACTTCAAATCATGAGTCGATATTAAAGCTACACAAAACAAAATTCTTATTCTTCAGTAGTGATCTCTCTACATATTTAATAAACAAACAACCAGCTTACCCTGGTATAGAAGCGTTTTTAAAAAATATTTTGATGAGAGAGGGTTTTTGTTTTTGTAGTTTGGTCCAGGTTTAACCCCTAGTAAACAACTACGTCACCTGCACTCTCTCAACTTTGGCTTCGTAGTCTTTTTTCATGCAGCGTATCTAGAGATATATTACCGTAGTGTAATGGTTTAAGACAGTAGGATGAGATATTAAGGAGACCTGACTATAATTTCTGCCAGGTTAAATTGAGCCGTAAAGGCAACTCATTTGGTTCAGGTGAGAAAACAGTTTTGATGTTTAATTGCCTTTGTCAAGGACATTTGTCACGCAGTAGAAGTAAATTTGTGTTTCTACATTAATATGAAACTAGTTTCCATATTCTGTTTGAAGAGATTTCAACGCTACTCAGTAATTCAAAACACGCTGTTTAACTATTAATTGCCTTAATGACATAACTTATTCGTCATATTCATAGTCAAAGACTGCATAATCAGTATTGTAATTTCTGACCTGATTTCCTAAATAAAGTATTTGATGTCACAGAAGTTTGCTGATTCAATTTGTTAGCTAACAATATAATACCTCTCCGAATAATCTTTTAAAAATGTATGTAATACTAACTTAAGAAGCCATTAAAGCTGCAACTCTCTGACCACATTCCTTCAATGACAATGATGAAGGGAATCGCGTCCCAATACGTTCTTTCAGTGCTAAATACAAGTTTCAATTATATTAAGATATGCTGAATGCAAGCCCAAATTTATGTACCTGACAACTGTCTCATGCTAGCCTTTAAACATATTTTAGCGTTATGTATCGGGATATAACCATCCTGGGAGTTTCTTACCATTGCATCTCATCCATTACTTTTTAGTATCACGAAAAGTTAAAGAGTCTCTGAATGTGATTCTACAAGGCAGTTTTACTATAGGACTGAGTGAATAATAATACGTTGCTGTTCCATCAAAATCCCATTGATATTTCCTACGTTAGGAAGTGACAATGATGTTCACATGAAAGATCTTTTAGAAAAAAAAAAGTAACCGGAAAACTAACCCGAGCAACGTGTCCACGAATTCAGTGCTGTGCATGAGGGGGGGGGGGGGACTTTCACTCTCTTTGTAAAAACAATCACATCATTTCAAGTTAGTTTGTTATTAATGAACTCTAACTAGAGTGAACGTACGCTTAATGTATTTCCCCATTTCTTACATTTTGAATAATACAGAAATGAAAGAGCAACGTGTTCATAACGAAGTCTATTTCAATTTAGAAGAGAAGAGCCGGAATTGTTTTGTAACGTTAGATGTTAAAGAAGATGAACATCTGGGCTGAATGGTGTGTTACAAGTGGTACCTGCATTACAAATGGAAAATAAACCCACGTAAACAATACTTAATCTAGACAAAATTCCACACAAATGAATGGCAATGACTTTAAGAATTACGTGCTTTTAACTGCTAAACCATATAGCTTGACTGTCCTTGAGATTTCCGAAGAAGTTCCCCGTGGTTTTAAAAGAGTTGAAGATATTTCGAGTTACTACTAAATTTGTGTTTCTTCAAGAAATGGAACCACCGTCACACAAGAGATCTTTAACCGTTCGAATGCAGCTGTAAACTTCCTGAAAAGAATCATATTAGATGATGAAACATGGGTTTATAAATACGAATTAATAAGAAAATGGTTCTACATTACGATGACCAACAAATACACTTCAATACTTCACAACTATTAAATGATATTCATTGCTTTTACTGACTGAAAGGCTTTCATTCACCAAACGTCTTTTCGCTGTGGTCGGACGAAGTAAAGGGTTTTATTTGGAAATACTGGAGCATTTTGGAAAAGCAGCACCAATGCAAAGTCATGAAGCGCACACAAAGAAAAACTTGTACGCTGCACCATGACAACATATTTGCTTACTATATGCGTCACTCCGTATCTTAACTTTTTTGGCAAAGAATGAGCTGAGGCAATTGCAAGCTATCTTTGTCTTCAGAGTTGTCTCCTGCATACATTCTTGTTTCCAAAAGATGAAATCCCCTACTAGCAGTCTTTGATTTCAAACTCGAAGATAATTCGCTACAGGTATGTAGGCCATTTTCCTAAGAGATAGCTTTTTATGCAGCATTCTACGTTTTCACTATTAGTCTTTGCTAATGACTATATGCTGCAAGTAGTGAGTTGATTTTCATTAATTATTGCTTGGAGCTAAATATATTTTTCCTGTGGGTTTTAAGGACTGTTATGACGTGGCCATACACGTCCGGTGTAATATGGTATCACACAAATAAATAGTCGGTTGTGGTTATCTAAAAATAACCTATCGCATGAATATATGTTAACGCAGAACGCACTCCATACTACTGGAATCTAGGTACGATACTCAGTATTCACTATTGAACTACTGACTGTAAAAACCTACACACGTCGGACTAACATGGTAAACCAATACGTTTGAACTAAAACCATGAAGTCTTCTCCCTGAAGGTTTATTCACTTCTTATCTATTACAATTGGTTAGTCCACTTCAGTCACGTGGGGGCGTCTAGGATTCTCCCATAACAAGAATATACGATATAAAACCAAAACGTTATGCTTCTAACGTGGAGGTTACTACTACCCGAGCTCCTAATACGTGATATACAAAATGCGAAAGGTCTTCTGTTAACTTAATTTAAAATTATTTCAATAGGAAAGTAATATTAACAAAAACCAACTATATCCAATACATTGCACATGAAAAGTATGAATAAGCTTAATCAATTATTGAATATTCTTTGAAGGTTAATCAAAATTTAAACATTTCTATATAAAACAACAACAACTTTCTTGATGTTTCTATTATTTTGTCCATACCCTGTATATACGTAGCTCTCAATTTATTTTCCTTTTTACCTTTCCTGTCCTTTCTTTGTTCCATTTTCTATGCCGTGTCAAAAGTGAGTTACTACCAACATCTGTAGATAACCGAATGTCTATATATTTAGTTGTACATAAAGCGTACGTATTTGTAAATGTATGCGTTCATAATGTAAGAATGCAAAGAATAATAAATACACACACACACACACACACACATATATGTATGTATTATATATATATATATATATATATATATATATATATATATATATATATATATATATATATATATATATATATATATATATATATATATATATATAATATATATATATATATATATATATATATGTATATCTATATCTATGTATTATATATATATATATATATATATATATATATATATATATATATATATATATATATGTATATATATATGTTTATATGCATATATATATATATATATATATATATATATATATATATATATATATATATATATATATATATATATATATAAATATATATATATATATATATATATATATGTATATCTATATCTATGTATTATATATATATATATATATATATATATATATGTATATAGATATATGTTTATATGCATATATATATATATATATATATATATATATATATATATATATATATATATATATATATATATTTATTTATAGTTGTGTGTATGTGTGTATGTGTGACTTCGTGTGTATACATATGCATACATATACTCACAGACAAGCATATGCGTATGTATGTCCTATACAAAGGCATATATTCATTTAGATGGAGGAAATGATTATATCTAAGCCGTTGATTCATACTACCCTATATGCAGCTGTCATTATCAATATGGTTGAGCAACTTACATCCACTCCAACCACCAACAATTTTTTTTTCTATCTTTAAACATTCAATTACATATCCTCAGGCAGCATGATAAACTGAAAGAAAATAAGATCAAAATTGATGCACATCCGATTACTTCTACATACGTTGAGATCAGGTGATATATTACCATATTAAATCCTAGCAAATGAAATATATAAATTTTCTTTTCTATCTTCAAAATTATTGTCTTTCACTTTCTCGCGTTCTAAATTCTGTATCTCAAGGATATTCATTAATGAATGTACGTTCTGTAGCAAAGTTTCTATAGATGGAATGAAGAAATTGGAAATGGTAAGGTAATAAGGGGGTTGGTTCCTCTGTGTTTCAACCTTGAACTTTGTTGGTATTTCAGTCACTATTTTTATTGACAGGGCATATGTATGTATGTATATGTGTGTATATTTATGTAGGTGTGACTGTATGTATGCATGTATGTCTGTATAAGTATGTAGGATTGTGTGTATGTATGTATGGGGTATGTATGATGTATATATGATGTATGTATGCATCTATGTATGTATATATGTGTGATGCAATTATGATGCATGTATGTATTTATGTATGTATAATATATGATATATATATATATATATATATATATATATATATATATATATATATATATATATATATATATATATATATATATATATATATATATTCATGTATGTATATATGTATGTGTATGTATGTATGTATGTATGTATGTATGTATTTATGTATACATTTATGTGTTCTTGGATTTATTTTTCGAATTTCACAGCAGTGGAGAAAAAATTGTTCTCTAGCCTAGATACAAAACTGGAATTTAGATAACATCAAACGGGATAGTCTTTTCTGTATAGCTGTATGTAAGCATGTGTGTGTATTCATGCATACATACTTATAGACGCATCTGTAAGTGTGTTTCTGTTTGCACACAAGTATGTACACTCGTACATATACAGAGTTGCATGTCCTCATGTACACATTGGAGCAAGTAGAGATAATATTGATAATGTAGAACTTATACTGAACTTCATGAATGCTCTTCATATTTTACAGTACCTTTGATTACTACTAGCTGTAAGTTTCTGGTTAGGTGTATTCTTTCTGATTTTTTAAAACCCTATCCTCTCAAGATTATTAGAGAGGCACTTTGTCTCGTAGCCAGGTCTTCCAATAACCATTTGTGAAAATCTAAATTTAGTTGTACTTCGGTTGGAGTAACTTCAGAATTTTCATCTATTCGGAGTAGATGTTTTCTTTTTCGCTTTTATTCAACATTATTCTGGCTTTTGCTGAGCAGCTGATTTCCACTAATGGACAGCTTCGTCTATCAAAGAACATCATCAGGTTGTTTCAAGTTTGTATTAAGCTGAAGTTTTAGCAGGGACGTTCCACTAGTATTCATTCAAATTTTGACTGGCTACGACCTTTATATCATTGACACTTTTTTATATTTGCTTCTTTAGCATTTTGCTTTCTACAGAGTTTATTATATAATGTTATGAACACGCCGTCATCTCGCATATAAAGACATTTTCGGACGGCTAAATTTGATGTGGGTTACACATTCAATGTTAATTCTAAAACGTCTTCATAAGTTGTCGCATCTAGGCGATGCGCTTGTCCGTTTTGTGCATAAAGTACTTTGTCATTATATACTACTTATGCCTTGCAAAATCATCACTTTTAAAGTGTAAGTTAATAATGTGAGAGCAAAAATAAAGCGAGACTAATTGTTTCCGCGTGATAGACAATTCTCTTTGTCAAAATTACTATCACGTTGAAGTGATTTGAGAATATAGTCAAGCACGTCCTTTTTCTTTGACAAACTGTTGCTCTGGAGTTGTGCAACGTCTCTGGTTGTATACCCTTGGGAATCAGCATGTGGATACTTTCCAATAAGCTCCTTTCCAATTTTATGCTCTTATTGGTTTCACGTACACAGCTTCGACCCATGGTGTGTAGTACATGTTGCCAAAGGAGCATTATGTGACATTGAAATGTTGTCTGGATTTATATTAAGCCATAATTGCCTTGTTTTTGATTTAAGTAGAGGCGATCTACATTACTGCATGTGTGAAGTATCCTGGTGAGTATTGGCCCATAAATGCCTTTTACTGATAATAGCTTGCATCTCGTCCAGTGTCTTTGATGCAGGAGAGTTTGACAGTTTTCAGCCCTTCTTTGAGGCTAACCACGTGTTCTTTTTTTTACTGAATATAAGTATTTTTTTTAATTTTGATATTTTTCTCTTCGTTATTGAAGAAGGAATTTGTGCCTCATTCCCTGTGATAAGCAACGCTACATGAATAATACTTCTCCGTATATCGGCGGAGTTCATTCGACCTTTGTATCGGAATAGATTATATAGTGATCCTATCTTCTCTTTAAATTGTTCTATGTACACCTGGTGCGAGTAATTTCAATACCCTCGCTCCTATAATAATTGCTATGTTTTACCAGCCTAAAAATGCATTGTCTTTTAATTTAGAAGTTCTACAGCTTATATATGGTAGAGATGTTTGAGACAAATTACGTCAACTTGGTTTAGAGCGCAGTGTTCTCTATGCATTATTACATCACAGAAATGCGGTAAGCTGGCAGAATCATTAGCAGACTAGAAAAAATGCTAAGCAGCGTTTTATCCATCGTTTTGTTCTGAATTCAAATTCCACCGAGGTCGTTTTTACCTTTCATCACTTTGGGTTTGATAAAATAAGTACCAGCTGAACACTGGGGTTTATGTAATCAATGTACCCCCTCCCCCGAACTAGTTGCCTTTATTTCATCACTAAAGTTACTTTGTACTAGCGTTTATATTTGTTCCTATAAGCTGCGGATTGATAGAAAATATTTCTACAAATGGAGAGATTGGACAATAAAATAAGGATTTTCTTTCATACGTTCTTCATTTGGAAAACCGCGTTGGATAGATTCG